>NW_006800357.1:112336-125079 GCF_000485575.1 Poecilia formosa
CACACACACACACACACACACACACACACACACACACACACACACACACACACACACCTCGACAATAAAGCCTTTATTTCAAAAGGTCATTTTCTGTACTTTAAAGGGGGTTCCCTGTGCGTCTGTGTGCACGTGAGTGTCTGTGTGTGTGTTTTCCTTGGGCACTGACTAACTGAGGGCTTTCCCCTACTTGGTTTTTCCAAGAGTCCGGTGAACTAAAGATGGAGCAGTTGTATGTGCCCTCTCACTCTCCTTTGCTCCTTGCACACAGCTTAAAACTTTCATGTATTTGTCAGGTGCTGCCACCACCCCTTTTATAGAAACACACACATCACACACTCATGCACATTTATTCCAATAAAGGAAAGTATACGGGACATTCAGCACTTACTTTGCACATCTAGAGGTTAAAAGTTTTACCCCTTTTTTTCCACAAAACATCTCAAACTCAGTCAAATTGAATTGAGAGCCTCAGTTTTTCCACTTTTTTTTTTTTTTATGCATTTACTCTGGACTTTGACTGAGCCCTTCCCGACTGAGCCCGTTCTGTTTTCTGTGTATCACCCTGTGTTTATTTTCATCCATGTCCCAATCAACTCCGAACAGCTTCCTCGTTTTGGCTGAAGAAAAGTGTTCCCACGGCGTGATCAGGGGCGCAGTATAGGGGGGAAAAGTGATGACAATTGTAGAGGCCCTGACCAACAGGGCTCTGACCCTAACCCTATATAATGTATTTATTTTTTGTTCATAGAAATAATTTAAAAAAAAATCGGGGCCCTGTCAATTACAAAATTAATCATATTGTATTTTCAAAGATTGTTTTTGCAGTAAAAATTTTATGTTTCCACTCCCAGACACACATCCATATTTGCCCTGTTTTAATAAAAGTAGAAGTGGAAATTTTCAGAGAAAGTACTCAGTAAATATAAAGACACGCTCTTTTAGTCTCTACCAGAAAAACGTTGGAGTTAAAATCTACAGCAAAAAGTTGTGGCGATATTTCTTCAGCAGCAACTACAACCCAGAAGGATACAAAGCAGATCATGTGACTACCTGTAACTCCTCCAAACGTGCCATACGTCATGTTGCAGGCTGTTCTTTGCAGGTTATGCTGGTTATGCTCATACACTAACTTCAGCTGGTACTGATCTCCATGTTCCACATTACCTGAAGTACCTGAGCAACAAGGATCACAAAAACAATATGTGCTTACTAAGCATGGATGGTGAAAATTATATGATTAGTAGCTATGTGAAGGTGTCTGTTACCTGTCACAGAGTAAACTGACAGCTTTCTTGGGTGAAGAACAGCCAGATGAAGGAGGTCTGAACACCTAAAAGAAATTTTATTGAAAAATACCATTGCAGTTACATAAATACTGACTTTTGAATAAAAAATAAAAACTGAAATATGTTATTGATCAATGTTTTGATCTTTAGAAGCTCAAATCTTAAAAGACATTTGTCTAGGGAGACAGATTCAAACAAAACAGATCCAGTTAGTTGTAAGTTGGATAAGAAGTCTCTAACAATAGGCACAGACATGCAGGCCCAGCAGTTCTGTCCTCAGATATTCCAGAAAGGCAGATGCTTCCTGCCTCTGTGGTAAAACTCATGTTTTCAGCCTCAGGATGGAATCCAGACTTATTTTAACATTCACTTGTAAAATAATTACTTCAACAGCTGGTCCATTTTGTTTTAAACACTGCTTACAGTTATGTGGTAGGTGATATTCCAGTGAAGTTAATCCTAGTTTTTTATATAGTTCACCACAAAACCACAGAAAAGTCCTCTTTTTGAACTCAGCAAAGCAAAAGCAGCTTTTCTAACTTTCAATAACTCTTTATTTCTCTTTATTTGTTTTGCATGTGGGGGCAACAAGGAAGTAAAAATTGGATCCCAACCCTTGAAAATTGACCTTGTCAGTGCTGAAACAAAACATTTTACCATCTGCCCACCTCGGCCTGACTTCCACAGCATTCCTCAACGACAACCTCCAAAACGCCCTGCAGCCTCTGAAGAGTGTTGTCTCAAAAAAAGCCACATGTTGAAAAAACATAACATGTTCCAAACAGACTGATTTAGTTGGATTTTGCCCCCAATGTGATGATGTGGGAAGGCTTCGATATAAACCACAGCTTTTCCAAGAAATGGCTGTTCCTGCATAGCCACAAAAACGCCATGTGAGGTAGTAGTACCAAAAATAAAGGCAAAACAGGGAAGCAAATCTGACAGTTGTGTCTGAGGCCAACATATTGATAAATTTCTTGTAAAAATCCAAAGTATTTACAACTCCATACAACTCTGAAGTGTAACAAGCAGCAACTGTATTTACTTTTAGCCAAGATATATTGTTAGAAAGTGTATGCTTACATTCCAGGAGCAGCACAGTATTTGAATCAAATAACAAGAAATGTGACATAAAGGCCCATTTTTTACCAAGACATGACAACAAGCTATTAAGCATATGCAAGTTGATTTTCATAACCGCAAAAATAAAATAGCTTTTATCTTAAACTTACACCTATCTATAGTCAGAGCAACAGCTTCAAAGTTTACAACTTCTGGAAGTCTGATAATAGGGGTGGATGAAAACTAAAGTTTATATTCCCACTACGCACATTGAGCAAGCTGCAAGGGAGGTAAAAGACATTTTGCATAGAAATGACCATATATGAGTCAGATGAAAATACAATTGAGTGTTTTGTACAAAAAGTATGAAAATATGAAAAAGCGTCTCATGCCCACTAATATGTATCAAGCAGTAAATCAAACTTTATCTGAGCACTTTACATACAGCTAAGTGTAACACAAAGTGTTTTGCAGACATTAACATGCATAAAACCATTAGGCAATACACGATGATCAAAGTAAGCACAGAGAGAAAACCAATAATCACAATATTTAAAATATTAATATTAAAACAACAATGACATACAGGTATGGTAATATTAAAAGCCCCAGAGAGCAAAGTTTTACTGCTAGCAGTAAAGCTTGTGAAAAACAACATTTCTGACAGTTTAAAAATTTTTCAACCATGCCTGTGACTTCATTGCAGAGAGAAATGAGTGAGAAGACCAGCATCCAGTGATGCACCGCTCTCATTTATTCAGTTAGCAAATGCATACATTAATCACTGTGATTCACCCAAATTAGACACAACAATGTTGGAAGTTGGATATGCGAGTTACGAAATAAATCTCCTGAAACCTCAAGTTTGCCCTCAAACGACACAGAAAATACTCCAAATGAGGCAAACATTCTACACAATGCATCACCCCATGTTCCTTTTTACTACTTGATGTGGGTTCAAGGTAAATACTTACGAGACGAACTTCCCAACTTCCACCTGAATAATGGCATTTTGAAGTTGAACTTCAAGGAGCTGTGCATCGGCCATGCCGCCATCGCTCAGCTTATTGGCATTTGGGGAGAAAATCCGCAGCATCCCCATGTAGCTGCCCACAACAATCTTGTCTGTAAGACAGTTAATAAGACAGAAGGGAAACAGAAATTACTACTCACTATATTTATGCAGGCTTTTATAAGGTGATTCTGGAGGAACTGCAGAAATATCCCCCTGAACACACCACTCTGACTCTGAAACATGGCAGAACCCTAATCTGAATACACTTTTCTTTAACAGCGACAGCTTAATGGATAGCAATACTGGAAGAAAACATGCAAAAGACTTGGTACAGTGACCTCCAGATACAGCCAGAGCAACATTAGAAAGATTATCATCAAATTATATTCATGGGTTAGAATGACAGAGTCCAGGTCAAAATACAGTTGAAAAACAAATGAGATCATTTGCTTTTCAAAAGATGCTCTCTGTCTCTGTCCTTTTTCAAAGTTTCAGTCTCAGGAATTTCAGTCTCTGACAATGTGAAGCTGGTAGAGCTACAACCCAGACCACTTGCAGATTTTATTGCAAGTGGTTCTACAAATCTTGACTCAGGGTGAATAAAAGTTTTATTTTAAAAGATTTTGCAAACCATGTATCATTTTTTAACTTTATTATTATGCATTAATCTGCACATACTGTACATCTATCATATAAAGCTCCAATGAAATTCATAGAAGTCAAGGGATGTAAAGTAATAAAATACGGAAAAGTTCAGGGGCTGTGAATACTTTTGCAATATACTTTTGTAGATACCAAAATGTACACGGATGAAACTTTGAAAATTTGTTGATAGGGGGAAATCCAGAGACATTTTACTGTTCATGACCTCAACAGAAGTATACATTCAGGTCACCATGTTGTAAAGATAAGATCATCATGACAAACTGACCATGTCCTGTACCACTGTTGTCCACATCTCCGACACACAGGCATCCCTGGTCAAATTCCTCTCCCTCACCGAGAGCAGCTGACCACCAGTCACGGGCTTTGAAAAGAGACATGGCGCCTCCAACTGGACAGAGGGAAAAGCAGAGGGGGCAATCTGGATCAATGCATATGAGAAACAAGCATCTGTCTTTACACTGCAGAGAGAAATGTATCTAATTTAAAAAAAAAAAAAGTTCACACAATTAACGAGGACATATGACATTTAGGATTAAGCAAATGAAATGGAATATTTTGAATCAGCAATGCAGAGTCAGCCCTTTTGGATTTAGCTTTGGATCTTTGCGCACAACTAAGGGAACAACAGCGGCTAGTCACATGACCCAAACATTGAGCATGAAGGAGAATGAAGAAGCAACTAGGTGGGGGCAAGCAGCTTTTCTACTTGATAAGTGCTGAGCAGGTGGAACAGGCGGTTAATCCAGAGAGAGAGAGAGAATCCCTCCTATCTTCAGCACACTGACCTTAAAGCCTGAGTGGCTTTTAAAGCAAATTAGCTACAAATACCTTTTTTTCTTTTATTACAATTTTAACAACTACACTTAATTTCAACTGCTTGCAACCACAGACTTGATAAAGACAAACAGTAAATGAGTGAAGCATTTGTTTTATAATAACTGGAAGTTAGGACCATTTACATGGAGTATAAAAATGCTTGTTTTTCTAAAGTGTATTTGAAAACAAAAATCTAGTTATGTAACTATTTATTTAGCAATTCAGATATAAAAACAAAAGTTATTGTTATCCAAAGGAAACGATATATGCGCAACATTAATGTCTTATGTCGTGAAATTTATAACCCTAAACAATCAGCTTTTGTTTATATGGGTCTCAATGAACTGTAAGGAACCATGACAACACTATTGTATGTGTAGTTAATGGCCAAAATTAACAGCACAATATTGTTAATAGGTCAACTTCAAACAATTCAGAACAACTCTGGAATACTCTCTGGGGAAGCCCAACGCACCTGAGGGTATTTGGATTCATTCACAGTTTCTTGCTTGGGAAACATAATTTTTGTGTTGTAACAATAAAAAGAATTCATGACACACATGCAGGGTCCGCTTTAATACTATGCATGAGACAGTACAACTGAACGGGAGCTATCGTCAAGCCGACTGATTTAACTTTAGCTTAGCCGCGGCTAATTAGCTCTCTATCCAAGTTCCCTGCCTATAAGCTAGTAGGTCAGGAGGAGTATCCCAATATAAACGGCATTTACCGTCATGGAAAACAAGCATTCGGGGTTGTTTCACAATTTTCTAACCTTTACAGAAGCGTTACTCCTCGTTTGTTACTCCTTCTTCACGCAAACATCACATTTCTCATCTTCTCGCTTGGAGCCATCGCCTTGTTGTCATGACAGTGACGCCAAACGGAGAAGCTGAGTTAGTGCGCAAGAACGGAAACCACGGGGTCCATGGGAAAGGAAGTTTTGCTATAACCATTTGAATAAAGACTACATAGATGTCTGGCTTTTTTTTTTTTTTTTTTTTTTTTTTTTTTTTTTTTTATAAATTATACATTCAACACATTATATTTGTATAATATATATACTTTATTCCATGTCTTTAACATAGCTTAATGTCCGAATGTAAATGCCACTTGAGACGTCATATTACATGGCTTGTAGATAAATAACACATTTGTCCTTTTAAAATAAAATGATAATAATAATAATAATAATAATAATAATAATAATAAACACTCTAGATCCATGTAACTATTAGTGACTCATTTTAGATTATTTATTTTAATGGAAGCAGTACAGACAGAATTTAGGTAGTTTCATTAAAAAAAATCTAACATTTCAAGACTTGAGACAGATTTTCATATCCATGTTCTTGGTTTGAATCAAAAGCCTTGCTTTTATTTTATTTTTTCCCCCCAATTCTGTGTTCAACTCATTTATTTAGGTATAAAAGCTTGTTGCATTGTGTAAACAGTAAAACAGTATTGTTTTACTGTATGTGGGCTTGTGTACATACAAGCCCACATACATAGGCTTGTATGTACACAAGCTTTTACACAAAAAAAGAAAATCTATCAAAAAACTAAACAGTTTTAATAGATTTAAAAGAAAATTTTACAAGTTAAACCCCCCGACCACAACGCTACTTATTGTTATAGACATGGAAAAAGTCCTTAATTAAACTTGCCAATTGCATAGTAATCTCATGCTTGAAATTTATTAAAAATAACCATTAAAAATTATTTGTAATAAAATCGTTATACCAAAATTCCAGACAAATATGCTGCATTTTATATAATTTTATACGTTTTATGTTGTATTGCTAAATTTTAAGATCTTGAAAATGAAGGCAGATTGCCCGCAAATACATCAGATTAAAAAAAAAGAGCAGCTTCTTTTATTCAATAGATGTAGATTGAAATAAGACACAAACTTTTGCTATTCCGTTCTGTGATCCAGTCTTGGCTTCATGAAATTTATTGCATGTTTTATTCACAGCATCAAAGAAAACCATCAGCTTATAAAAATAAAACACACCAGTCAGAAAATATATTATAAGCAATAAAACAATATACATTTCCATATAATTTCCCACATACACAGTGTGACAGTATTCCCCATTTAAACGATAAATATGTTTTTATTCTCCCATTTCTCAGACATAAACACTATGGTAAGAAAAGGCAACATGCAGGCGATAGCAGCACATTTAAAACAGAAACAAATCAAAAGGGAACACCATGCTGAAACAAACGGAGAACATTTAGCTTTGAAACTCCAGAAACAAAATGTCAGAGACAGTGCTCAACTTTAACCACTGAATTTAAAAAAGTGATAAAAAAAAACAACAACAACACTTGAACAGGTGTTATACTGGGTTTTACAGAACAAGGAACATTATTTTTACCCCTTTTTCCTGAAACACCTTAGATATAATCCATATAAGAATATTTATTTACAAGCAAATCTGAAAGGCGTCAACCTGTTTATACTGTTGCAATTCATTGTAGCAGCCACAAGAGGTCAGTTTCAGGTTTATACATCATCTCTAACATTCAGCAACAGTGTATTTGGGTGAATGAGCTATGCTGAGAACATCATGAATATTTCATTTGTAGAATAAAAATCTTTATTATATTCCTCCTTTGTGGATTAAAAGTATATCAAATTAGTACATTAGAATTAAATAAATATGTAAGCATACTTCTTTTTTGTACAAGACTGTTTGCAATGTCAACAAATCAAAGCTATAGCCACATCTATTTTTTTTTTGTATAAAAGAATTTAAAGTGCATTTCCCAGTTGTTGTTGTGATCCTGTCAGTTTCATATGTATGACCTAAATTCTTCATTTTTCTTTAGAAATACTGTTGTCATTATGTTGCTACTGCCACAGAGCAAGACATTCAACTTGCTTTTCAGGAAATAGTTTACAAGATCCTTTAGATGCTAAATAGTTTCCTGTACTTTTAAAATACTAACTTTGGCAGACATGAGTGGAAACAAAAAGGTCAATATGACACAGCCTGGTAACATTACACCTCCCTGCTTGAACCTGCTTTATCATGGGCAAATCTTACATCATCAAAAAAAAAAAAAAAACAGCCATAATGTGTAAGTCATGAGGATGTTGTAACTGTACTTTTCCTCATATCTCTTTTTATCAGAAAAAACATTGGGGAATCAACATGAGAAGTTATTTCAGCTAAAGAAAAAATCCAGAGGCAAATTGTTGCAGCTGTGAAGATTTTATAAATATCAGATGATGTGAAATGTCTCTTTAAAATGCTGTAGGAGATTTGTTTGAAGGAAGAGGGCTGAAAATTAGCGTAGTGGAGGAATTAGAGACACGTCAGGAGTCTGGCTGCAGTGGGTATGAGAGAGCAGCGAATGGGGCGAATTGGATAATGGAATTATAGAACCTTCTGGAGAATAGCATTGGGCACTTCCAGTGTCTCGTCCTTCACAAGGACAATGTCATAACAGTCCATGTATTTGTCAAGGTGCTCTTCTACCTGCAGAAATAGCAAAAAACTTGTAAATAAAGCACATTGCTCGATCAACACAAAGCACAAACGACCATTTCAAAGCTTTTCTGGCAAATTTGAGACAGCTCTATTTCAAAAGCAAATCTTGTCAGATCAGGATTGGATTATCCCACATTAAATACAGATAATTTACATCTTTGGTTTCTTTCTTCCACTATAAAAATGGTAAAAAAATAAAAAAATAAAAAAATAAAAAAATAAATAACAATAAGAACCAAAGACTTAAAACCCTGACTTAAAACTATATAAAAGGTGAAAAACAAAGTGTCAATTTTAAAATTGTTTAAAAAGTGTAATGTGAACAATCAAAGACAAATAAGGTCATTACAATATAAAGCAATGGAGGAAATAAATCTACTTTATTTTAACTTTTTTTCTGACAAAATGGAGAAGAGAATAAATTCCTGGCAAATCAAATGTTTTTCAAACAGTTTTTTCTACACAACACAAGACTTGTAAAAGTGATAAAAGTATAATATTGTACTTTCACAGACTTTCCAAGAGTGCACATTAACTATTTACTGGTCTAGGAAAGACAGATATTGTCTCAGCACAAGTTTTTTGCCACATAAAACATGTACAGAATTATAGGGAAAAATAATTTCTTAAAAAAAAAAAAAAACATAGGAGACTAGGAGACCTGAATATTTGAAGGATTAATGGCTTTACCTTGTCATTGAGGAAGCCGACCTTGAGCATGTTCTCCACATTGGGAACACCGTCGGCCATGGTGAGGTCTCCCATCGAGTCTCCCAGCAGGATGATGTTACTGTAATCCCTAAGCTGCTTGAAGTAGTCAGTGTTCCGCAGTGCACCGTCGTGTTTGTTGTACACATGGATCAGCTCACCTTTGAATCCCTTTAGCACCCCCTGCAGGACAAACATCACTTGAATTCAGAGTTGACAGAAATCAGATGATTTCTGAATGGTGAATGCATCAAGCTGTTTCAGTACATCAGCTGTTCATTCACATTGCAACAGAGAGCTAAATTTTGGCAGGTGCCGCATATTTCACCTTTTTTCTCAAAAAGGTAAGTTGGAGCAAATATCAGGATTTGATGATGTACCTGGAGTTTGGAAGCTCCTCCTTTAATGAGGCCACAGATGATCTGCTCCACCCTCTCAGGGTCTCAAAGCAGTTTTGTATTTAATGAGGAGAGGCCTTTCACAAAACATCAATTCACACCCATATTGGAGACATTTTGTTGAAATAATAGGGCATGAATTCATTCCGAGTAAATTTCAGTACCACCAGAAAGAATATATGACAGCAGAGTTTCTGTTTTCCACCCTTTTGAACTTTCAACTTCTCTCACTTTGGAAATTGATGAAATTGGAAACGTTGGCAGCATTTTGTAAAGCCCAGCATTACTGCAAAAGTCTATATTTTCTTGGATATACACACGTATATATAAATATAGATATTTCTGTATACTCTGGTAGCCAAGCAACAACTTTTTATTACCAAATGTGGAATGACAAAGTAAGTCTAAGTTTATAAATCTGGGACTGGTGTATTTCTTCTTATGTTTAGCTGTTTAATGTGCCAGTAACGCAGAAAAAGATGACTTACATTGTCATCAAAGTCCATGAAGTTAGAGACGACCTTGATATTGGGGTGGTAAACCCCAGCCTGGCTGATGACTTCCTCCAGCACATCCCCCAGACCCGCAGAGAAAATGAAGACAGGCACGTTGTGCTGATGCAGGCGATGAAAGAACTGCTCATGTCCTTCTCTGCAACAAAACAAGCAATTAGTTTATCCTGCTGTCTGACTAAGTAAACAAATCCACATAGAAGTCTCACACATTCACTCCATCTGATCCTCTGGAGTTACCTGAGGACGAGGTCAGACTCCCTCACTACCTCCGGCAGTTTGTGCTTCTCTAACCGCTGCTCAACAAGCAGCGAGTGGGACTTAAAATACCTGGAAACAAACACATTGTTAGGAAAGTACAACTGTAGGAGCTATGAAGGCCACAAGTCACATGATTTGCAGGCGCCTGAATTACCATTCCACCATAAAAGGGTACTTCTCTTCCATACTCAGGTGAGGATCAATCTCAATGGGATAATATTTATGCCTCAGCTGCAGCAGCTTCTGCTTGCACTCCTCTGTCACTAGTTTGCAGTTATCAATAACATCTATGCAGAGAAAAGATAAAAATTGATAATATCTGTTTCCAGCCTGATTCCAATGTAGGTGTATGTATTACCTCAAAATGTAATACTTACTGTGCAAAGTCGGACAGCGTTTTCCATTGACAGCAAATTTGCTTATTGTCATGTCAAAGTCTGTGATGACCTAAAATGTCCAAAAATCATTTTACTTGTCAGAAGTTCGGAGAGGAGTTTGATAAAACAGGCATGAGAAGAGAAAACCGTGTCTAGGAACAATTCAGCAATGTTTTAAAGGAGAAGGGGTAGGTAAGATGGAGCAAATATCAGGATTTGATGATGTACCTGGAGTTTGGAAGCTCCTCCTTTAATGAGGCCACAGATGATCTGCTCCACCCTCTCAGGGTCTCTCATGTGCACCGTGGGTTTCTCAAACTGAGGCATCTGGAGTTAAACACAGAAAAAAGGCAGAAATGGGAATAAAATTTAACAGAGCAAAGACCTTTGTTAAATAAAAGAGCAGTTGAAAAAAAAATCACCAAAAATAAAATCAAAAAACATAATAAAAATTGATTAAAATAATTGTAATTAATGACAAATGTAGGTCATTAACTGTGACCTACATTTGCTTTAAGAGGAGCGGCAGATGGCATAGAGACTACATGTTTTCATTTTGTATACCAATTTTTGAATTTTTATATGCAGGCTGCAGGAAATGAACATCATGTTCCTCATTTTAGACACGACACCAGAATAAGTACAATGGGGTTCTTGGCTTTCTAACAGAAACCTTGTGACTGTGGATGCAGAAATGAGCAAAAGAAATCCTGTTGGTCTCAGTTTAGTTTGAGACCAGATATCCACTCCAAGCTAATTTATTTCTCAAAATAATAAGTGCTTGTTGGCAAACTTAGATTTGGTTGCAATGTAACTCTTAATTATTTAGTTAAGACTGCAGATACACCCAAAACAACAAGCTTCAACTTATGCAATCAGAACTAGACTTTCTAACACCTCATATATCACTCTGATCCTTCAGACACATGATACTCAGAACATAAGCTATAAATAACCATTAAGTGTTTTTTTCCCCCCCAACTAAGATGTCACGTAGAGAAGCAAAACAAGCGGAGAGTCAAAAAAACTACAAAAAGTTATTTTTTGCTGAGAGTCAAGTGCATTTGCAATACAACGCATCTAATTTTATGTTTGTTTACAGCCTCCTAAAAATTAGAGTTTAAAAACTTCTTTAGAGGAAAGGCTTTGCTGTTGGATAGAGTTCAAAGCATCGCTTCTGGAAACATGACAACAGTACTTACAGACAAATTGCCATTATTTTGCAAAATGTTTGATATTATACACATTTCTCTGCATTTTGTAAATATTATCTTCTATGCAACATCGGATTTTAGCTATGTAGATTACCAAAATAATGACTCCCTTTGAATTTTCTTGATACCAGTATCAGTACTCCAAGAAACAAGCACAGGCATTTCAGTATGCAAACCAGCTGCATACAGGCAGATACAAGCTTACCTCTGGTCTGTTGTTGTCACAGGAACAAGAGTGAAGAAAGGATTGTGTGTCTGCGCAGGGTTTATATACCCACAGAAACAGGCGGGGAGAAAATAGGGGTGGGGAATGTTGACCAAAACTGATTAGACAATGTAACCCCTCCCCACCCTACAGGCTCAAACACACAAACATACTGACACTTCTAGTTCACACACACACAAAGTCCACAAATGCAGAGGACGACAAACAGATGTGGTAACGGGCCAGCAGTGTTAGAGTGCTGTTTGCAATCCAGACTTGTTCCAGTAGTTTGACCTCTAACCTTTAAATTCAATTAGAGGGAGAAACCTTGCTTTCAGAAGTACGCCTGCTGAATACTCATATTTCTAACACACAATCTACTCCACACACACACACACACACACACACACACACACACACACGTAATAAATAGCCTGAGGCCACATTAGAGGCCATAAGGGTTAAGTTTCAGAATGAGCATCAGGCTTTTTGCTCTGACAATAGTCAGTCATACCTGTTGTGTGTCAACTCATGGATAAATCTCATTCACATACATTCACACACATGTACACACACCAGGGCTCACATTAACCAAATATGTTCCATGTCTAAACAGTGAAATAAAAATCTGAAGGCCATCAGTCATTTTGACAGGTCACAAGTAACTCTCTGATGGCACTTTAGGGCTCCCGTGACCAACATTCTGAGAGAAAC
>NW_006800357.1:127089-143236 GCF_000485575.1 Poecilia formosa
CAGTTGAGTTTTCTATAAGAAAATATTCAAATGATCTTCTATGCAAAAATAATTTAGTGAATTCATAAGAATCATTTAGTTGAGTTTTGTATGATTATTTCTGCTCAATCAGCTTGGCTTTTAAAGCAAAAACATACCTTCAGATATTGGCAAAGACAACATCACAAACATTACTAAAGGTTACACTGTAGGTGTCGATAACCCTGTGACTTCACAAGACAAGGACGCCTATAGAATGAGGTTCAAACATTACTTGCCATGGGAGATGGATCTATTGGTTTAAGCAATGCTTAACTGAACAAAGGATTTTCCAAACTTGTTTGAAAACTAATCTGACTGTCACAGCAAAAAAAAAATGGTGCTTATAAATCGAAATGACTTCAAAAGCACTGAAGGTGACTGATCCGTTTTTGTAAAAAACAAGAAACTTGCCACCCCAGTTGTGGAACAAAATCTGATAAATGGCTGTTGGACCAAAGGTTACAGAGTCTCAGGCTGCTGTGGACACAACCTGAGGGATGACTAATCTCAGGACTGTGGCTTTAATCAGATCCACCTTTGAAATACAACTGTGCGTTTGCTGATAGGGCTGCAAATTTTTGCTGTCCACACTTTTTCTACTAAAAGCGCTTCATCATCAAATAATGCTGCAGCAGCATCTGCATTTTATTACTGTTCACAGTATAGAGCGGTGATCTCACAAAAACCTTAAAACTCTAAAAATGGATTCTATTGCTGCCCTGAGTCTAGAGATGCATTTTTTTTCCTTTCTTTTAAACATACATATGCAATGTTTTTACAAAATAGGAAGACAAAGTCTCTTGCTCGGAGACAGCCTGAGTGAAGAAACTGACTCTGTGGCAGCCGGGTTTTTTTTGCAAAGGTAAAAGTCTAAACAGTTTGTAAGCAGAATATGTGGGGTCTGCACAGATTTTGGCCAGAAACACTTGTGACAACATATTTTAAGTGACTTGCATTCACACACTGCATAACAGTTACATACAGTCATATTTAAAAAATTTGAATATGCGTTCAGATGAGATAAGGTTTGTCAGATTAAAGATAAGTTTTGAAAATAAAAAACTTTTATGTAGGTATTAAGCATACTTTTTTATTCAGCCCACAATTCTGTATTATTTTTAATGGGCTGATGTAATATTCTAATTTTAAATGGCATCTTTCCATTACCTACAAGTGAAAAATCCTCATCATTAACAGAAACAAAGGCTTCCATAATGTGTTTCACTTAATTATGAAGTTCCTATAGTAAATGGGATTTTCAGTAATATTCATATTTATTGATTGGGTTTGTTTTTAGCCAGTTGGACTCATTCAGCTCTTTATCAATACACCTGATATAGATTTGAGTGACCAAAACACAATAACTCACAGGTTAGTTGTCAAAACAAAACGGTTGGAAAAAAAAACAATTTACTTGAAACTGATGTCACTTTATAACAATTTCTTATGTTATGGTGCAGCCTTATATTATATCTACTACTGATACAACTTTTGCAACAATACATATTGATAAAACTGTCTTGCATTTTCAATTATTACTTGAGCACAAAAAATATTAATCAGTAATGTTAATTATGTCTCCATCTATCTTCCAGTCAAGTTATGTTCCCATAACACTCTAAACTAAATGTTTGGCCCCGTTCTTTTTCTTGCCCAAGTTATAAAATTAACATTAAATAAATATTCCACAGAACTGATCAGTCAAGCATGTGTGACATCAGCATTCCGGTAAATATACAATTATGATGCAATATGCTTATATTGGTAGCACATTGGTAGCTGCAACGTTTGTGATAATGAAACCCATATGTTTCTAATGATAAAGCATTCTGGACAAAATATTTTGGTGAAACTGCAGGGAAACTATACCCACCCCTTTTGAAGCTTAAAATTTTAAAAATAAGCAGCATTACTTGAATCCTGATTAAGTTATAGAAAACTAAATCGTGCTTGCCAAAAGTAACAAGAAGTACTTTTCAAATTCTGTCAGATCTGACTTTTGTGCGCATGTCAACATTAGAAAGGTTTTGATGAATAGGAGAAAACAAAAACAGCAAAGAGATTTTGAATTTTTAAATATTCCTGATTTTAAACATTTTCCAAAACAATCTTTAAATCAGTCTTGCCTATTTTTGACAACTACAGAACATTGAGTTTTACAGTTATTGTTTTATCAGTATTTATTACCAGAACAGCATGTTTCTTCTCATAACCTCTACATTGTAGGAGTGAAAAACATAATGCTATGATTAACAACAGTGCAATCAGTAAGACTAAATCCCAAGAACACAGGGGAAGGTTTGTGTCCATCACTAAGAACCGGAGTTCTTAGTGATGGACATAAGATCTTTCTTCAAGCAGAAAGGTCTTGAACATGTAAAGAAGGAAATTTTACTGTGTTCTGCCCTCCAGAGGTCAACAGAGCAAAACACACTTGGGAAGCAGCATTAAAACAACCTAAATGAATCTTAATCCAGATTCATTTGAGGACTTAGTAAATGCACTGAACTTTTATTTTAAAAACTACGTTTTCAGCTTTGTGCCAAAAAAAACCTCTGAGTTGCAAATACACTCAATTCACATGGTTTGTTTCTGGATGTGACTGAGAATGAACTGGCTTATTGTAAGCATTTTAACACATGACTTAAAAAAAGTATTTAAAAAAGGGAGAAGTCAGCAGCATGATCATAATGTTAAAAAGATCATCTTGAAACTTGATTCAGAGATACATACAGAATGTGGTGTTATATATTATTCTATATATTCTATATTATATTCATCTATAATCTAATCATAATAAAAGTTTACAGTGTGAGTCAGACCAAAATTCAAGGTCTGACTCACACTGTAAGTGTAAGCACAGTTAAACAAAATGAATAATTTTTCAATTTATTTTGTTCATCTGGAAGAGATCATAACTGCAGAAAAATGAGAAATAGTACAATAAATCTTAAAATATTATAACTGAGTTAAANAATGATAGATTATCTGATTTCTCATCCAAAAATTGTATCCTACAGATTTCTGTGAACATGTGGCTAGTTTTCAACTTGAACCTTGAACGCTTTCCACTATCAGTGTCTTGAAAAACAGTTTACCTTGTACTATAGAAAGTGGAATTATAAGAAGGACAAAATAGTGACTAAAGTGCATAAAAGTGTTTTCAGTATGTGGAATTACAGGGAAATCCTGACACCTCTGGCAGACAAATTAAACTGTCAAACCTCAAATACAGCCAAAAACAAAACACTGTTTCTTCCTTGTGTTCAACTAAGCAAAGGTGACACCTCAGCAAACGGCAACCTCTGTTTGCTCAGAGCCAACATGAAGGTGACTGCAAAATAGTCGATTGTCTGGCACCAAAATTCTGTCAGCAGCAACAATTTGGACTCTCTGGACTATGGAAAGAAAACAGTTAGCTATCAGCATGGGGGTCGAGGGGATGGGGTCACAAGTGTCAAGAAATGCCGTATAAGAACGAACGTTTTCGAACCACTAATGTTTTCTCTGTAATTTGAAGTCCATGAGATAAAGAGACCAGAGTTGCTTTCTGAGTCTAAAAAAACAGAATAATGAAGTGTTGCTGCACATTGCCAGTCAGCTGGTTAAAGAAAGTCTTTCAATCAGCTAACTGGCCATCTCAAGGGTAAAACACTTTTGCTTCTCTTTAAGGCATGAAAAATTTAAATAGTTTGAGATTTAACCATGGCCACAAAAAGAAGTCAGTGTGAAAACTAAAGAAACCAAAATCTATTATATTAAGCTCAGACTGTTGTAAACTGATATCCCATGAGAAGAACAACTGCTAAGNGGGCTCACATTAACCAAATATGTTCCATGTCTAAACAGTGAAATAAAAATCTGAAGGCCATCAGTCATTTTGACAGGTCACAAGTAACTCTCTGACCATTTGCTGCCAACATTTTCAACTTTGCACACGCAGCATGGATTTGAACCACTGGTCCAGAAGGAGCACATGCGGGGTTTCCTACCACTGAAGGAAGGGCCTACAGGATCAGGAAACCCCTCGTTCAGGGAGTATTGCCGACTCAACTGAAGAAATGTTCCCTGATTTCAAAACTTTGTCTGAAGTGGTGATTCAAATTCCAGTCTCCAGTGTCCCAGCAGAATGACCATCCTCCAAATCAACATTAAAACCTTGAGATATTTGATTAAACACAAGCAGGTGTGTAATTCATCCAGACCAGGACTAAATTGTGAGACTGTGAGCTCAGGCCATAGCAAGTGAATTGTTCATAGTTTATGTACAGTCATTTCATTTCATTGTTTATATGTAATTTTTAGAGTTTCATTCAGTTTTTTGTGTGTGTGAGGGACCAAAGTGTTTTTTTTTTGTTTGTTTTGTTTTTTTTTCCCTGCTCAGCTTAAATCATATAAAAATCAAATTTAAAAAATTGACAAGTGAAAATAGATTATGACAGAATTTTTGTGATACTTTAAAGAGTTTTGTATTTCCATTGCAGCTTTAATATGCAGAGATGCAGTGTCAGTTCATTTCTGGTTAAGTCTCAACATGTCTGAGAGACTCAGATCACTGAACATGTTAAAGTGTTTTATCTCAAGTAGCTGAGAGAACAGGCAAACGCCAGATCAGTAGAAGAACAAAGAGATGTTGTAGTTTCTGGTTGGTAAGACTTCGGATACAGTCAGGGTTATGGTGAACAGATGACATGATAATGACACAAAGCTCAAGGCCCATGTGCCAAATTCAGCACCCTTGATGTAATACTAATAATAATCAGCTGTATTTAAAATGCTCTTTACATGTCAAATTGAAATCTCTAAGAACACTTTCACACACTGATGATGGCAGTGATGGCACTTTAGGGCTCCCGTGACCAACATTCTGAGAGAAACTCTGGNTTACTTTTTCTCTAGATAATGAGAAGCCCAAATGCAGAAACCAAATTTTCCGAGACTAACTTATCTCAAGAAAACCATCAGGAAAACGTTTATGCGGAAACATCTCAGTTTCCGTGTCTACCTGTAGGTTAGATTTACAAATAATTTTCATTGAACAGGTGCTATTAAAATGTCTGAAGGTCCTATATTATCAATGATTTCTCTCCACTCCGCAGAATGGAGAGAAATCAACACATCAGCGATGAAAAGTGTACATTGAAATACTTTAAATACATGTCCCTGGTGTAATGCATTAGTTGATATCCTTTTTTGATAAAGGTTATGTTTAAAATTCAATTTTTAAAAATAACTTTTACATCCTTCTTTTATAAACAATTCCATAGCACATTTGTTTCAGTAAACTTGAGCTGTGGAGGTGGAATTTGTGGCAGACAAACATAAGAAAATACCCACAGATATAAAACATATCCTCTTTGACAGGTCTTTGTGTGCGTTTTGCTGTGCTAAATATGTAAACTTGTTTCAGTCCGGATGTTTCTGTTTACTGACAGCAGCAGTAAACATTAAAAACAGATGGTTACAAGTTTCCACGCTGTGGATCACAGTGGGAAACTGACTCCGTAAGGCAGCCAGTCGCTACTACGTCCCAGTTTAATTTCCTTACCAGGAGACTGGATTAGTAGGAGAGGAGACCCAACAGAGAAAAGCTTGTTCACCTGTAATTTGGTTTTTATTCTGTGTCCATTAACCTTCCAGCTTTCTGAATAAAAGTAAAACTTTTTAGGACAAAAGAAGTAAGAGTGTTATGTGAGAAACCTAGTTAGATCATCTCAATGAAAATTTGACAGAGCTGGAAAAGTATTGTGTTATGGTTTATTTTCACTTCACCTTAACTTATGCTGTGTTGGTACTCTATGCAAAATAAGACAGGAGGATGCTGCTATTTTTTTCCCTGCCTTTTTAAGTTAAAATGCTATACTGCTAAGTGTATGTTATTGCTCTTATTTTATATTATGTGTCTATTTGAGCTTATTCAATTTAATATTATTTCACATGTGCGGACACATGTGGCTCTGTTGAATAATATTTGTACGCAGTTAAATAGCGCTTAACGGAAGTTGAAATAATTGCAGGGTTGTTTATGCGTTTCCATGTGAATGCAGTGCAAGTTTGTGTTGCAGAAGCTTGCATAACCAGAAGGAAAGCCCGGTCAAGCTGTTTTCAGGGCAATGAGAGGTTGGTAAAGAGCGGAACTGACCAAGAGATCAGGTGCTACGACTTTGAGGTAAAAGTAAGAACGTCTGCAGGTCCTTCCGCCCGGTAAAAAATGGCTGGTGACCTCTAAATAGCAGATTCCGTTTTAGCTGCGCAGGCGCAGTGAATCAACCAAGTTCAAATGCGTGAAGATAAAAATAAGCTCGTGGTCTGCTTTCCGGTCATAATCATCTAGCCTGGGTAATATTCCAATCTAAATGTGGTAGAGCTTTATTTTGAAACCCACACTTCCCACTTCCTGTTTCTTATCAACGTTTGGCTATTTAACAGCGCAGTTAGAGAGTACTTTAACTCACCATCTCTATGATCCTCGTTTTCTTCCCAGCTCGCTTCTTCTTTGCTACGATGTATTGGGCCAGCGCCACGCCGCCGAACACGACACAGACACTAGCGCTGGCTGCGGCTCCGACCTTCACCACGGCCGTCCTGTCCATGACGGTCCGCTGCGCTGCCGCTCACCAGCCCGCCGCAGGAAAAGTCCCGTCCTCCTCTGATTAACAACGGGCGCCTTCCTACTGGTGCTGCTCACACACTGAACCAAAGATCGTCTATGCAAAAAGAGACTATTTGCTCTCATTTATGATGAACTGTATTTATATAAACATCCCATTAACTAGTACATCCTAAAAACCATTGAGGGTCAAAGACGCCACAATGAACAAATAAATAATATGTAAAATAAAAATGTATGTGACACCTTAAAGAAAAACATTAAAAAATGAATAAAATATATATGCAGTCTTATTTAACAAATTGGAATGTAAGTAAAAAGTTAAAGTAAATCACAGTGGGTTAATTACACACAGGATGAGGTCTTCAAACATTTTTTTCATAGGATCATTTCTAAAAAGTATATGTAATACCTGCTAAAATAATGTTTTCAAAATTTACGTTTATTCCGACAAAATAATCCTGAGGCTTTTTTTAAAAATTATTATTAACTTCACGTAGACCTGTTCAGTTGCCTGTTCACACAAAATGCGAATCAGCCAATGACATGGCAGCATTGCAACCAAAGTAGAAGATGTGTTCTTAATTTAATTTTGTATATCCAATAAATATATTAATTATGTTTTTGCTTTATTGGGGGGGAAAACGTATTCTTTTTTTTACCTGAGTGAAAACAATGGCTAAGCAAATGACATGTAGCCACAGGCTAGGATTTTCCTACAAGTGCCATCCATGACAAAACATGCTGTGAGAGATGTAATCATTATTTCTACTTGGTTGAAATAAAGTAACAAAGCACATGTTCTATCTAGTGCATCAGAGTGTAACTGTCTTAGTCTTAATATACTTTTCATCATTTTATATCTTTCAGCATTCTAGACAACAGCCATATATGAGCAAAGACAAATGTGAAAAAGAGTTCATGTTCGTGAAAATGAATTAGTCCACTGAGTGCATACTCGTCTGAGCAACGTTTTACAACATATTTTGCATAACAGCCAGGCAAATAGCTTTCCTCCTCTCTAATATTCTTAAAATTTGTTTTATCAAATAGGTGTTTGAAGAAATGCAAACGAAATCTCCCATATAAAAGATTCATTAATGTGCCTGGTTTAAAAAAAAAAAAATTATGAGCTCAACACATGCGTATGAATATAACACCTTGTATGTGGTAGCCACCATGTTTTGTGGAGAGGAAATTTTCCATTTTAATGCAGTTAGTAAATAGCATGTTTGAATTCAAGTCATGGTGTTTCTGTAATTAAAAAGACTAACTTTAATTTGGCATGCCAAACAAGAACAATTATGGTATATTTATTAAAATTTAATGTGAAAAGACTGGTAATTAATTGTATACTCAGTATCAATCCTAAGCTCTGGATATTTTAATAAGTATTTTTCTATTTTTAGAACAAGCCTTGATTCAAATAAATTAATAAAACCCAGTTTCAAGTTGTTTAAAGAAATGACAGTAACAAGGAGTTTAAACTGTACATGCAAAGGGAAACTGAAATATCTCCTTTTGATATGAAAATGACTAACGAGCAGCTGCAGTTTCAAGCTTAGAAATATAGAAATGGGAGATAGAACTAGGCAAATGTTCTTATCTCTTAAAACTGTTGGCTAGGAAATTCAAGATCAAATGTACAGTTTGACTGTATAAAATTATTTTATTACTTTTGTTTTGTTGGGTCCAATTCTTTTGTCCTACATCAACCTTTGGGAATTTTAAACAACACTTGCAGCTAAGATATACTTTTTGGTATAGTTTTTAAGTATATTTTTCTGCATTGGAATCATTTGTGCTTGGTGGAAAAATAGTATGTAAGTATTGTAAGTAGGCCTGTCGCGATAAACGATAAATTAAACCTATCAACCTCATTTTAATTATCGGCTTTATCGTCTCTTCCTGTCTTTTTTTCTTTCTGTTGATGGCACTGAATGAAAAAAGGCTCAACTCCGGTGCTCTTCCTCAGTGTAATGTCCAGCGCACACTACACGAGTAGTCTTTATCTTTACTCTTTTGGTTGAATGCAATATTTATTTCCACTTTGGCTTTGTGTTGTTTAGCTTTTATTCAAGTACGTTTTTTGTTAATGGAGGCTGGGAATCCATTTTATTTTTGTTTTTGGTTGGTTTATTTAGTTTATTAGTTCCAGTGTTATGTGTTCTTTAGAAAATAAAGTGTATCTATGGCAGGAAATCACATGCATTATTAGTCATTTCCATTAAATCGGTGTCAAAAGGTCTTGAAACAATATTATTGTTTATCGCAATAATTTTTTAGACAATCTGTCTGCAAAATTTGTTATCATGACAGGCCTAATTGTAAGCATCATTGTTGCTGCAACAGAGAACAAGAAAGGAGGCATTGAACCAAGGTGTTTGTTTGATATCTTGGCTACATTGGATTTCTATGCAGTTCACTCAGTATTTCAGAGTCCACATGTACTGTTTTCAGCTGTCAAAATAGAATGATTGTTTCCTCACTTTCAGATTTCATATGAACTCACACATAAAAACGACAATAAAAATGGTTCATAATAACTTAGAAGTTAGTATGTAGCAAGACATTATCCTAGAGGAAAAAAATATCAAATGGTGAGCCTTACTAAAGAACATTTGATATGCAAATGTATAAAATGGGGTGTTCCAATCCTCGCTCATTCAAATGAGTCAGTATGAGATGGTCTTGCAAACTTTTACTTGAATATTCAACTCTATTGTTTTGCTTGAGTACATAAAGCCATGTCACCCTCTTCTTCAGCAGGCTTGTCCATCTTCAACAACGAAGGTAAGACCGGTGCACTAATTTTAGATCATTTATTTTCACAGTGTTTAATTTTAATTATTCTTTAATTGCAACTTTTCATAACGCAATGTCAAATATTATTTTTTCGTAAGGTCACGTTTTCAATTCATATTTTCAAAAAAAAAATAATTTTATCTGAGAAGTTTATTTTTAGATTGTCACCATCAACAGAAAAATAGTAAGGCAGTTTGCTAAATTGCAGGAGACCAGATAAAGCTTTCAGTAAACAAATTAAACAAATGAAAATGTAGAATTTTTGGGATATATTCTTTTAAAGGTGCAATGAATCTTTACTCCACTTTAAAACTAAATCTAAAGTTTAGATTTTTTTTTCTTTTTTTTTCATTTAACTGCATCTATGGAAATTTGTGTTTGTGTTTTTTTAGTCCTTAACTGCTGGAAAAATGAGGAGTCAGATCTTGGTGGTAGTGATCTTCTTGGTGGTGGTCACCACACTAGAAGCAAATGGAGTAAGATGCTGGATAATTCATTTAAGTCTACTGAGTTTGAGTTTATTTTACAATGGGTTAAAAAAACTTGCTGCTGAAAAGTGTTTATCTAACACATCTCCCACGTGTTCTATCATTCCATTCACAGTTTCAGTTTGGAGATATCATTTCTTTTAAAACGAGGTGCAATGGGAAGTTTAGGTACAAGCATTTTGCAGTTTATGTGGGGGAAGGAAATCAGCATAACCTACCCAAAAACGATAACGAGGACATTTATGAGCGACGTAAGTACCCTACAAACTCAGAAATAACGCAACACCAGGAAGAAAAAATTAAAATGTGAAACAAAAACACTTTAGGTATGTGTCTATATTCTGAAATCAGGACCCAAATGCAAGCTTAAAAGCAGAGAAATAAATCAGCTCTCTATAGATAGGAACAATATTTAGCTGCATAGATTAAACATCCCTGAAACATGCTTAGCAGTAAAATAAGAAACAAGACTAACAAAGAATAGAAGAAAAAAACAATCATCTGACACAGCAATCACTAAAAAGAGTGTCAGAGTTAATGTAGAGTTATATGAGGTAATCAGGAGGACTAGCTACAGTGCAAAATTACACTGTATCTATTTTGAACTACAAAACTTAATACATCTCACTATTCCTCTTTGTTTGTTACAGTGAGATTCTCTATACCACCAAAATGTGTATTTTCAAGGATGAATCCAGATGAACAACCTGAAGTAAACAATTACCTTGATGGCTATACAGATCCCAAGACACATATAACATTTGAAAAAGGAAATGATACAGAAATTCGGGCGCGTATCATAGAGACACACAATAAGTGCTCCCTCTATGAAGTATTTTCCAACAACTGTGAGCACCAGGCTACCTATGTGCGTTACGGACATAAGATAGCTCTGCAGGTAAGCACCTTAAAAAAGCTGTATAAAAATAAAGTATTTTATAAAATTGTTTTGGGAATGCTGCAAAATATTTTAAGTCCTTGAAGTCATTAGCGCTTGTGTGTATTTCTAATGCAAGAATGTATGATGTCACATTTATAGATCTCTTTGCCTGCACAAATAGCTGCTGTTTCTAAGTTTGAAGCAGGACAATGAAAAACATCTGGATCCATCAAACTTATGTTGTGTTTTTAATGTTCCATATTTAATTAACTATTTTTCTCCAGGATTACTCTTAGCATTATATGTCGTTATTAAACTAAATATTATTTTGCTTTTATGTATTTTGTCTAACCACTTTGTCTTTGTGTTTCTTTTATTTTTTTTGATAGATGAAGCTGACTGGTCAAGGTTTATGTTTCAACAACCCAAGAATCAATACAAAAGCTCTGGTGGAACACTTGAATGAACCATGTAGCTCTGACTTAAGTGGCTAAATGTTTTGTAAATATCCATCTCTAAGGTGATATCAAATATTTAAAATTAAAGTGAGCAAGCAAGTTCTGTCCTTGTTTTATTGTCTATGAGAGTGTGCAGTTACTAATAAAAAGGTGTATCACACTGCATTTTACATTGACTTGCAAAATGTTGTGGTGTCTTACATAGAAGGAAGCTAAATAAATATAAAGACAATAAAATCCCTCTGTGGTTCACTGAGCATGTGCTTATTATACCTTCAATAAGCCTTACCAACACACGTCCTCTTTTTAGTACTTCCCTCCTACAGTCTACTAATTGGTGGTTTCCAGGGATGCCAACACAAAACCAAAGATAACACTGGCTAAGCAAAACTTGTTAGTATCAAGAAAAAGATGACACATTGTTATGTGCTTCGGGCACATTATGATTTTTGTCTATTTCTTTTATTTGTTTTCTTATAGACCTTGATTAAATGACCTTTTGTAAATATATTTTGGAGTTTGGATAATTTCTTTTTGGTCATTTAATTACGTTAATTTGTGGTGCTGTTGGTCCGCCTATAAATAGGCTGGCTTACGGCATGTAGGGAGCCTCCCCTCCATTCCCGCCTGGGCTCCGCCTTTCCGCTCGCTCCACCACCACCACCAGGCGCAGTGTGCGCTAAACCAGCCGTCGTGGGTCGCAGCTGAGGCTTCCAGCCAGCCATGTGGTATCTCTGTTAACCTTTGTTTGTTTTTTCGTTGTGAGTTTGGCCTGGTGGGACCGGATGTCCTGTTTTCGATCTTTCTTTTGCACTAGGTTCTTTTTGTTTTAGTCCGGTACTAGTAGGGGCTTCGACGGCCCTGTATAGGGTTGGCCCCCTGCTGTACCATTTTGTTCTGTTTGACCGGCTCACCAGGTCCAATTTTCTGTTAATACTTTTGGGGTTTTGTTTTCTTTATTTTCTTTGGGACACGGGATCTGAGGGTTTGAACTCTATTTTCTTCACAGAAAATCAGAAGAAGCTGAACTAAGAAAGAGAATTTATGAATAAAATAGTTTGTTGAACCCTCATCTTTTGTCTCGTGTCCTCAAATATGTTGTGCCCTTGGTGGACGTAACACACATTTTAAACATTGTTTAATTTATAGAGTGCAAGTAAAACAGCAGACTTGATGTGCAAGTACTTCAAACTCATTTAAACATATGGGATCACTTTAATAAAGCCTTGCATCCATTGCAGTTTAGCTTATTATTAGAACGTATAAAGTTCATACCTTTTTATGTTTTTGCATGATTACTTAAAATGTTATTTTTGTTTGAGAGATATGCTTGCTGTGGAAGAATGAAAGCTTAGCCAGTGTGTGGTGTAGTGGGAGAGCCTCATATACAGAGGTTAATTCTCCTTGATGCAGCATTCCGATGTTTAATTCTCGACCTTCTGACATTTGCTACATGCTTCCCACCCTTCTTTCTGCCCACTTCTTGTCTGAACACTGCAAATAACGGTCACTAGTGCCACAAAATCTTTATAAGAATAATCGTTCATGATAATAAAAAGGACTTGCACGCCACCCTATACCTCAATTAACCTGTAATAAAGTGAGTTTTTGCATAATAGCAAGAGAATTGCATCCATCCCTCTTAGCTGTCTCACACTGGTTTTCCTCAGACAGATTAGTATGACAAACTACATGCAAATATCATATATACATGAAATTTGAACACATCGCCAATAAATGATAGAAAAGTAGTTAATATATATCCAATGTATTATTTTTTTCTATCAGTTCAAAAGACAAACAAACTTCTCACAGCAGCAGCAAATGAGAACCACCTCCATAAAGCGAGAAAATAAACTGGAAGTTAAATTGGTCGTAAATAAACGTGGTACCTGAAAAATAACTCACCTTGAGGACAGAACTCACATATAAACCCTCTCCATCTTGCACCGATGTTCTCAAGTGTAAAAGCAATGAGTGTTAATCTCATTCTGAGGGCTGGCTCATTCAAATGAGTCTGGGAAACAGTGGCAGGGCTATTCAGGTGGATTGTAGCTACTTCACTTCCTCAGCAGATGTCCACTATTTTACTGGAGGTAAGATTCTTCAGAGCTTTATTGGATCAAAAATGATTGTGTTAAATAGTAACTGAGAACAGGGTGCCAACACAATGAATCAGAATATAATGTCTTTGTCTAATTTAAAATGTGCTGATGTCTTTGTCAATTCAAGCTTTTTCGTTTATTTTCTGGGACTTCTTTCATTTAAGACATTAGCTTCTAAAGAATAAATAATTTAAAAAAGCATGACTGGTTGCTAGGTAGGTCTGGGGGTAGGAGTATAAACTTACCAGAAATGCTGAATCGTCAAACTAAACAGCTAATTTTTATGAAAATCATCAGCATGGTGTACAGTGGCTTGCAGCAGTATTGACAGGCCTTTAACTTTTTAAATTATTTACATTGTAAGCCTCTGAGTCAATACTGTGTAGAGCCACCTTTCACTACAAAAACAGCAGCAAAACCTTGAATATATAGCCAAAAATATTCAGATTGTCAGTTTTTCTCAACACAAAGCACATTGAAGACGAACCAAATACATATTTAGTTTTATTTACAAATCATGTATCCCTTTCTTTCCACTCGCACTTTGGTCTCATTAAACTTTGATAAGACACATTGACTTTGTGGCTACAATGTAACAAAATGTGTATTTGATGGATATTAATACTTTGACAAGGCACTGCATAAGAGACACTGCATCAGGTGGAAGTAAGAATTTACATAATTTACATTTACAGTCACTGTGTGCATACATGAAGTATAATAAAGTGTTCACCTGCATCACTGGCTCTTAGCATAAAAAATAATTAGACTATTCTAGACTGATTCCCTACATTAAAACTTTTAATCAGCTTTTGAGGTTCATTGTGTTCTATTTTATAACAAAGAGAAACATTTAAAGTTAGTACTTGAATCCCCAACATTTACTACTATAAATGTTGGTTATCTTCCAAGAGGCGACAGATGTCAGTTGTGAACAAAATAAAAACAGCTGAAGAGGGAAATTGTGCTGCTCATGGGAAAGTCCTATGAGAGCCATGCAAACATTCTGCAAACATAGAAGCTGATAAGAGATGTCTTTTCATGGTTTGTTGAAGGACAGAACTGGACACAGGTGCTGGACAAGTCAGAAGTGTTGTTCAAACGTAAGGAGGCCGTTTCCTTTGATTCAGTAAATTCAGTAAACTCCATGCGTTTCAGGTGAAGACCTTTGAAACAACTTTTGCTGGTTTAACTCCTAAAAGATAAGACACAATCTGTCTGAAATACATTTTTTCTTTTTAAAATGATAGATAATGGCTTTCTGAAGTTGTATGACTTTAGTTAAAAAATTGTTTCACAAGTCTGACATGTCCATCTCAGATCTTGACTGCTTAAAAAATGAGGAAGCTACCCTGGTGGATGTGATCCTTCAGCTAAAGATCACAACTCTGGAAATGAGTGGAGTAAGTTAATTTCCTTTATCACTGCTACATTTTAAATATATATCCAAATGTTTTGGTTTCAGTTAGTTTAATCATTTTCTGTTTACTCTAAATGTGACTATGCATTTTCTTCCATCCACAGTTCCAATTTGGAGACATAATTTCTTATAAAACAAAGTGTAAAGCTGGAATTACATACAAACATTTTGCTGTCTATGTGGGAGATGTAAATATTTGTGGGAAAAATGCAGAGCACAACATTTATGAACTAGCAAGTAAATATCAGTAAGCAACAATCCAATAGTAATAAATTAAGATTGATGAACTGCTTATTTCTCATCTGTTATTTGTTTACAGAGAAATATCATGGTAAATCATGTAAATTTGCTAAACTGAAAATGAATGAAGAGCCAGAGGTGAACAATTTCCTTGATGACTATACAGACCCCTTAACAGGAGTGACGTTTGGTAAAGGAGACGACAAGGACATCATTAAACGCATCACTGAAACGTATCAGAGCAGCACAATATACGGCTTCCTTCACAACAACTGTGAACACATTGCTACCTACGTTCGATACGGAGTCAGGGTGGCAGTGCAGGTACGTAACAGGTTACACTCATTTCTCGAGCATCTTATATTTAGAAGCGGAAACAAGGAAGAAGGAACAATGACTCAGATTAAGAAAATGACGTTTATTTTTACCTACCTACTAAACTTAGGCTTAATATACCAACAAACAGCAAAGGTATCCTCTTTTCTCACTTATCAACAGTACAGGGATTAATATTAAATGTATTTCTAATGCTATCTGTTGGTTATCTTACAGATCTATATGTGTGAAAATTATAATATGTTCATATACATTGAATTTAAGTGATTAGATAAATGGAATAAAGTCTTCACAATATACTGTATAAAAATCCCTCAAGGAAACAAACTTAAATTCAGCAATTTGATATTTATCTGTACCTTACTGATTTAGATTGATCATTTATCTGGATTAATTACTAGAGGTTTTAATTAATTTGTTGCCATTTGTTTTTATTATTTAATTGGCAATAAAGAAAATAATTTAAAATCTTATCTTTAAAATCCCCATGATGGTGCCCATTTTACTGCCAGCAACTGTTGGGTTTTCTATAGCAATTGGCTTTAAGACTTAAGAATTGCTTATTTGTTGACAAGCTACTCCATCCAAAGTGTAAAATATTAGCAGATGCAAAAGTAATCATAACAATAGAAAAATATATACAAACCAATTCAATTATTTCTACTCTATAAATGTAAACCTTTTTTTGTAATGACCTGACCATGATGTGTATATTTTTTATTTACAGTTCAACATGACTGGTGAGGCTCTCTTATTTGGCAATGACAAGTTTGACAAGAAGCAT
>NW_006800357.1:143568-184966 GCF_000485575.1 Poecilia formosa
CTGTTGACGTGGAAGGATAATCTGTAGCAAAACGTCAATGCAGCATCTAGAAGGGAGCCATTACTGGGGTTCTCCCAGCACAGCAGCCGACAGAAGTTTTTCACCCTATTTTTAAACCTTCATAATGGTTACACTGAGGGAGTGTAATCTGTAGCAGCTTGGCGACTATCTGCATTGAAGAACACAAAGTCTGCAGTTTCAAACAGACAAATGGGAAAATAATATTTATAGCTACTTTATTATTTTCAAGCTTTATCGCATGTTATAGACAGAAAAAAAACATTTTAAAAACAATATTTAACATTTATTTTTTTAGCTATCAAAAGGAAAAATTAAAGGCCTAAAGATGTGACTGAGGGAGTGTTTATGTGCTTCTATAGAAGAAAAGCAAAATATAATTTGGAAAGATGGAACAAAGTTGAAGTTAAAACAAAAAGCTAAAAAGCACTACTGTCAATAAATAAGAGTAGTCTCTTAAATTTATTGTTGCAGGTAATATAAAAGGAGCATGCTCTTCTTCACAATGCATAAAGATCCACAAGCCTCAGTTCAGTTGTTTTATTATTTCACTCTGTAACTTTGCATTAAAAGTCACTGACAGTGTTTAGGCAACAGCAATATTTCATTGGGATAAAAGAAAAGTAAACAAGAAGTTGTGTTGAAATGTTTTTATGTTTTCCTCTGACTTACTGGGGTAGCATGAGCTACATAATGTAACACGTCTATTCAGGAACTCAAATCGTAGTGCAGTGTTCTTCATCGTCGTCCTCTTCCCAGCTTTTCTCAGAGCAACTACTCCACAGGTTGGATTCCTTTGGCCTCCTCCATCTTCCTCAAGGTCTCATCCCACTGGGTGAACTGCTTGGAGAGCAGGAACATCTAGCAAAGAGACACCAACCTCCTTTATGAATCAATTATAAAACACAGAATGATTACTAAAATCCAAGTTACTGTATTTGTGTGTTTCTTAACTGTAATTCTTCCATTTACGGCACAGTAGGAAATGAACTTGTAAGAGTCAAAATATATATTTTTTGTGGCTTTTTTGCACCATGATTTATTGTAATAAAACTAAGAGTTTATTCTATGTTGTGTACCATTTTGTTGTATTCCTCAAAAAGCTTCTTGACTTCCTGTGACTGAGCTTCAGTTTGGTCCTGAAAAAAGAAATCACCATATTTGTTTTCTGAGGGGTTTTTTGTTGCTTTTTTTCAACTTTATTATGGTAAAAGATGTAAAATGTCATCATACACAACAGACAGGGCAAAGGAGAGACCGAAAAATGACCAACAGAAAGAGAAAAAGGAAAGCAAAAAAAAAAGACAGATAAATAAAGCAATAAAGAAAAAACACATTAAAATATATAACAATAACAGATGTTTAATGTACAATTATGGTTAAAATGAAGTACGCATTAGAAAGCAACATATCTGTGACTGAGTTTTTAACAACACATATGGTAGTACGATTCAGAGCAGTATAGCTACCTGTTGCTTGATGTGAATCTGTGAAAGACGCTGCAGCTTGGTTGCATGCTCAGGTACATCTGTGGACATTGCAAAACAGGCAGTTGACACGGGCTTCAAAAATAACCTTAATCAAGTCAAAATAAGCATTCCCCTCAGTTTATACTGCAGTAATACAACACATACTATATTGCAGAGGTAATGAATTAGAAATTCACATATCAAGCCAATATACCAAGCATTTTTCTGTCTTCTTCAACTGTTAGTAAAACATAAATAATAAACAACAATAAAACCTAATTAAATTCCATGACAGTGCTGACACAGTTGCATATAATTCCCATGTTTCAAACCTCTAATGTGGGTGCTGTCCAACAGGGGCTGTAAATTTTTAACTTGCTCCAACAAAGCAGCTTCAGAGAGCAAAGAGTCCTCCTCTATGGAATAACACAGAATACATTTCATTTATTAGTTTATTCATCAGGGAGTAAATAAAGTATATAACCACAACTAATGCGACTCCAGTCCCTGGTTGGGCATTTCTGTGCATTAAAATTCATACAATTTATGAATCAAAATACAGTGAGAATACATATGCTTTTCTGAATTCATATAAACAATCTTGCAAACTCCAAATTTACATAATAGAAGACATTAAAACACACAATTTTACAAAGATTAAGATACCAAAAATACATGTGTTTTCCTCCTTACATTCATAAACAACCTTGTGACGTCCTAATTTATATAAGTATTCTTGGAAATACTCAGTACACTGCAAATCATGTAAAGCATTAGGCACAAAAAGCAAAAGGCGAGAGACATTAAAAATCACATTTTTACAAACTGCTCTTTGCTCTTACCTGCAAGGATGAACTCTAGTTTCATGGCATCAGGGAGAGTGATGTGGTCAGTGAACTGGGGGTCCAGATACTTCATCAGGTCCTCAACTGCACAATGCAAACATAAGTAAGATTTAAAAATGCAAATGTATTTGCCGAAATAACATCACAAAAATGAAACGTCTTCAAACTGAAATATTGCTATTGTGCTTAATGGACATCACTGAAGCATTGTTTACATTTACAAGATTCCTAAACTTAAATACAATGACTGGATGATGGACAAGCTAATACATGGAAACAAAAACTTTGCTGATGAATAACAATCAATAAATATTTAATAACACTGTTTCCCTCCTGTTTCCATATGAAACAGTACAAGGAGTTTCAAAAAGGCGAAATGAATTAATTGATTAGTTAAAGTAAAGCGAGACTCACTCTTCTTGTGGAGGATCTTTACTCTCTCTCTCTTGTTGGCCGTGTTGATCAAACCTCCTTGAATTCTGACCAAAGCTTCTGCACACTGCGGAAAAACAAAACAAAAAATATCACCTTAAAGAATCTATAGAAATACAATAAAATACAGACCTTCTTGTTGTCTTTGTGTTATCCTCAGCATAAAAAGAAAACATAAGCACCAAAGTTCAGCTACTAAAGGCTAAAACATAATATACAGTGTTTTGTTTTGTTTTTTTCCCAGCCAGTGCATATTTGGCCTTTCATTCTTTGTTACACATTTCAGCAAAACAAGGATAGCTTCAGTGAGTCTTTGTAAGTTTTTTTTTTCCTTCACATCACAAGATGCGCTTACAAAACAACCCCTGTGGCAAAAATCATTCCTGCTGGTCACATAGCCAAGACTTGTTTAATGATGATCGCATTTAGTGCAAATATGTAAAAGAGCAATTCTTATTCAATTAATAAATGAAATGTTATTATTTTTACTGACGTTCTCATAATTGGTCAACGGTTAGCTTGACTTTAATATTAACTATCAATAAAAACTAAAAATAACATTTGGTTTGAATTCCAAAACAAAACAAAACAAAAAAAAAAAAAAACACACATAAGTCATCTTTGTTATGTTACATATCTTAATGTGTGTGAAATTTCTGTTACCGAATATCATAAAGTTAACATTTTCTACGAGGGCGTATACTCGCAATAAGAGTCCGAGGCTTGTGTGCTAAGCTAATAGCTAACTACTGTATATTTCTATATATTATGGAGGAGACCTTGACAGGTTTTCCACTTTTGGTTCTTCTCTCCCCGTATAGTCGGTTCTCCAACGCCTGAAGACGCATTTCGAGGCTGTCCGTGTCCAATTTCTTGTCCATCTCTGAGCTACAGATGATAACAAACAACAAAAACCGAACCTCTTTAGCTACGTTACAAGTAGCGTCACATATTGATGATGTAACGCTACAGTTCTAATTTATTTTTAGTTTTTTTTTAAAGAAAATTAATTGACTGTTAAATATTAAGTAAATTTAACCAGTAAATTATTAATTTAATTGACTAAAATATATAAAATATATAAAAATACATAAAATGTATATTAGAACTTTCGCTATGTGTCGCCGTTTTGCTATAACTGATGTCTTCCGGGTGACAGCAGGGGGAAGACAACACTGTAGGGCCCGTTTTTCCATTCAGATTGTCTGTCAAACATCGACAAAAAAGTAAGACTTTTTTTCCACATAACATTGTATTTTCTTGAGCACATTAACTACCCGTTTCGGGGAAATAAAAATAATGACTTGACAGCAATCACTCTAGTTCACTAACCCGTTCTTTTTTGAGTTTACTCAAGCTAAGTTAGCTTAGCTAGCATTGAAGCTAACGTCAATAAGGCGGATCACGGTTGTAGTTTTACAGGCGTGGAGTTAGTTTGGAAGCCCAGCAGGTAAGTTTTATCTTCTATGAATTGGCAAACACTCCTAAGATTTCAATGTCTTAGAACACAGTGCAGAGCTTTGATTACGAGCAATGATCACACGGCTATGTGGTTTTGAAAGTTTCATCTGTAGAATGCTTTCTGTTCTGTTTATGCCAGCAGGAAGCTGTTCAGTTTTAGGGCTACATCTCTGCTTTGAGGGGGCTTACTCTTTATGTCCTACTGGGAGGACCAGCTGCAGCACCATGGCAGATGACAAGGACGTATTGAGAGATGTTTGGTTCGGCCGGATACCCACCTGCTTCACTCTGAACCCGGATGAGGTGACTGAGAGAGAGGCAGAAGCATACTATGTAAGCACAACTGTTACTCTCCTCTACTACAGTGTTTTTCAACCCTGGTCCTCAAGGTACACTGTCCTACATGTTTTGGGTATTTCCCTGCTTCAACACACATGACTTCAATTGATGGCTGATTAACAAGCTTTTTTCTGAACTACAATAATTTAAATGGGGGTGTGTTAAAGCAGGGAAACATCTAAAACATGCAGGGCAGTGTGCCTCAATAAACTCATCATTACATGTTTTATGCCTATTAACATGCTCTATGATGAAAGACTTGATATCTGGGAAACTTGTGTAAAGATTCAGATGCATGTTTGACTGATCAATTCTGTGCTTGTGTGTGATAATATGCAGATTTTTTGAAGTCATGAAATTAATTACACTTAAACGTATGTTTAATCTAATTTAGATCATAAAAATACAAATCACATCTAAATGAATCGGATTTGAATTTGACTCTTAAATTATGCATACAGTTCCTGTGTATGTCATTTGTAAATTACAGTCTTTTTTCCATTACATTTTAGCAATGCATTCTTTTTCTTTTAGAGTTGCACTCATGATTGAAGTCCACATATTTGTCATTCTCAATGTCATAGCTTTTTATTTGTAAATACATAAACAATAAGGGCTTTGATTTATTTACCTTTGTCATAATGGATGTAGCACCTTTATCGTATATTTCATGCTTTGAAATGCAAATCATTGCTGACACTTTGTTTCACAGGATGGAATATATGCAAAGATTTATTTTGAAAATAAATTCATAAAACAGTGCTTTATTTTATTGTTTATATTTATTTAAATCATTAACACGTACTTTGATGTCTGAATGTGAGTAATCTCACGATTACTTCAGTTTTTTATACTCTACTCTACTTGTATTAAGGAACCTGCAATATATTCTGTGTTTTTGTGTGTTCATGCCCTCAAAAAAAAAACAAAAAAAAACAAAACTGCAATCGGATTTTGGCCACAAAATGTTTAGTTGTTGGATCTCAAGTCTTGGATGTGCATTTTAGATGTTATTCAAAGTATTACTTCAGCTCTGATTCAGGCAGCCTAAGCCAAGAACCAGTATTAGCTAGGCCGTTATTCAGATAAACTCTCAATGTAATCGGGTTTGATTTTTGTTGTTTCTTCTTTTGTTGGTACTTCTAAATAGACTTGTTACTGTTTCACCAATGTTGTTGTGTGCTTGTTTTTGTTTAGTTTCTTTTCCTCCCAACTTGCTGCAAGTAAGTTGGGAGAATAATAATAACAGTGTTATACTGACATACTGACTGTTATTAATGTCTTTATGCCTCTTTCGTGTTAACTTTGTCAGCTGCTGCTACCCAGGGTGAGCTACCTGCCTGTTGTCACAGACAAAGTGAAGAAACACTTCCTCAAAGTGATGAGGGCAGAGGATGTGGAGGAGATGTGGTTCGAGTATGAAGGAACGCCGCTCAAATGGTATGAATGGATTCTAGTGTTATGCGCCTGGAAATAATATACTTTTATTCTAACTGTTCCTGAAAAATGGTTTTGGCGCAGATTCTCATGGGTTAAATGTTTTGTATATCAGTACCTGTAGCTCTAGCTGGTGTTAATTAGTAAGCTCCATTATTAGTGGTATCTTTAATTGCTAATGAAAGACCTTCTTGAATCAATTTTGATGATCCTATTCTCCCAAACATGGAGTTAGAGAAGGGCTTTTAGTTTGTTATAAGTTTTTTTGTAGCTCTTTAGACTCACTGAATGCAGTCAGTTTAGTGGGTTTTATCATTACTTTCTGCCAGAGTTGACCTTTTGAAGACATTCATGATCTTGTTATGGATCAAGACACCCCTGCTTTAGAATAACAGATTGTAGGGGCAGTTTTAGCCACAAAGTGGCACTGTTGCCACAGTTGTACTGTTAAAATGTCAAGATCTCTGGTTTTTGAAAACTTAATTATGGGAATCTTCTGGATTTTTTTGTTTGTTTGCTTGTTTGTTTTTCTTAAATTTGAAAAATGCAATTCCATTCACTTTATTTATGGAGCACCAGTTCATAACAACTATTTTATTAAGACACGTTACAACAAAAAGTGAATTTGATTCAAAGTCTCCAACGTGAAGAAACAAATAACTTCTTAGATTTAATGTGAAGGATTTTTCTAAACTCTAAAATCATTAGGCAACAACTCAAACCAAACTAAAATACTTATTTTTTAATAAAGTTATTAAAATAGTGTTTTTCTAAGCTAGTGTTTTTAAACTACAGATGTTTTTTACATTTTTTTCCCCCCAAAATGAGTTTTTGATAAAGCATTTCGAGTTACAGAGAAAACGAGTATAAACCATTAAAATATGTTTAGTTTTGATAATGGAACTAAATTTGGCTTTGGAATGTAACTAGATATTGTATTTTTGAGCTGATTGTAGATAACTAAACAAAATCTACTGGTTTTATATACTTATTTTTTTGCATTCCAGGCACTATCCTATTGGAGTTCTGTTTGACCTCCATGCCTCTAATACAGTCTTACCCTGGAACATCACTGTGCACTTTAAGGTAAGAGCCAATCAGACTGTCAGCAAATACTTGATATTTCATCTCCTATTAGAAAATGAGAAGTTCATCATTGCAGCACTGTTAACCAATTAGTCATAGCATTATGACTACTGAGACGGCTCATATTGGTCAAAAATATTACCACAGTAATGGAAAATATTTATAAATACAGATTACAAGCAAATCTGTAAAAAAATAAGTGACGGACTCTGTTCTTGGATATAATCGAATATTTTATTTTTATAGTATGTGGAAACCGTTATTGAGTAATATACTTTCCACTTCTGTGTGGATTACTTCTTTTTATACTCTTCTAATTCAGTCTGTATGTGAATGTTTGGCAGAATTTTCCAGACCAGGACCTGCTGCACTGCCCGTCAAATTCCATAGTTGAGGCTCACTTCATGTCCAGCATCAAGGAGGCGGACGCCCTCAAGCACAAGAGCCAAGTAGTCAATGACATGCAGAAGAAAGACCACAAACAGCTGTGGATGGGCCTGCAGAACGGTAAGATGAGTGTGTACATCCAGACCACAAACAGCTGCAAGGGAAGTGACATTCAATCCTGCAGTCACACATTTACTGATGAACACCCAGATCAACACATGTTGTAATTCTGCAAGTCATCCACCTACATGCATACTTCCACATCTGTGTAAAATCATCTTGGAGACACACCTAGTTTGTTAGAGAAAGATTCAGTCATTGTATCGTTCAGATTGTTTGTACAGACTTTTTTTTTGGTACAGGTGACATTTCACATTGCTTCCCATTCAAAGACATGAATGTTTTTCTGTTTATACTACAAACACAAAGAACAGTGTATGCTATTTGCCTCCACCTGCTAGTTGCATTCACACAGTCAACATTTAATAAGAGGCAGATTCAAGAATGGTCTGATTTGTCTAACTTGTTACCAACTAATAGAATTTATTAGAAACTGCTATAACAGACACTTGGCCTCTCCTCTTCCCAGTGAGCTGCTGCTGGAAGCTTTAAACTCTTCTGACATTTGGCAAGAACATCCAGAAACAAACATATGCACCCCCTCCAGTTGACAAGGCAAACACAACAGAGTTGTTCATAGGAGACAGATGGGTAAAAAGAAAACTGTTATGGATGCCACATGCTAACTGCTCTAATGCTACAAGCAAACACTATGGCACTGATGTTTGAGAGTAACTTTAAAATGGTTTTAAAGGCCCTGTATCGGCAGCAGTGAAGGAGTAAACCTATTTGATGACGTAAACTAATGCCATCTATTTAAATTTTAGCTTCATGGACAGATGTCTGTCCCACAATACTCATTTCTAGAGCAGAATACGTTAACGCAGGAAAAAATTACTAAAAGTTACTAGAAAGACAAAAATTGTACAGGGGTGCTGCTGAATATATTTACATGGATGATTGTTTACGCCGTAAAAATGTTATTTTTTTTTTATGCACCAGGTCCATGTTTACTTATTTTAGTCAAGAATGATCCATTTTTTGTCCCTCTGTTGTAAAATGAATTTCTATTAACATTAAATTGACAAACAAATGAAGGCACAGACTACAGACAAGTAGTTATAATAAAATAAGTACACAACATACTCAAATAAGAATATACTATAAATGTCCTGTTGATGTCCCACAGAGGGGAAATCCAGGTGAACCTGTGTTTTTCAGTTTGTGTTTTTCTGCTTACATTTTGTTTTCTTGACAAACTGACAGGGACATTAACTCAAAACTACTTTTCCATATAAATAATTCAAGGGGTTTAGCAAGAGCAAAGATGAGTTGCATCACCACCGAAGCAGCTCTTCATTATGCAAACAACTTCTGAAGTTTCTCAGTGCTGTGTTTTTAGCCTGTAACCGTTGTGAAAAGTGTTTGTGAAAAACCCTAGGGCCTCAAACCGACAACCCTTCAGCTGCTCTTCTCTCTTCCACCTTTCCCTGAAACTAAAACCATGAGCAAGAAGTGACATGCACATCTCAATAAAACAAGGAAGGTACAAGAAAATGGCAAATTGAGGAAACGCTGACTAATACCACTGTGTTCTGAGGTGTTCAGGGTACTGTTCAGTTTTTTTTTTTGTTTTTTTTTACTTATTTGAACTGAGTTATGCAAAAGGTTTTAAATCATCCTAAAAGAAAAAGTTGGCTTGCAGAAGAAAGTGAGAGATGAAACTACATCTAAGCTAAAACTTTCATGTCCATAAGAGAATTGAAACAGAGATCTTTAACTTTCATCCAAGAGAACGAAAACCACTGTGTTTATGTGGATGGTTTGAAACTAGCATATGCTTTGTGAAGACTCGATCCTTTTTTTGTGTGTTTTAATGTATCTTCTTGTTTTAAATCATCACTCACAAATCTTATCCGCATGATGTTTTGTTCCCTCCTCAGAATGCACCATCAGTATTTCACATAAGGATGTAATTTGCAGCATAGATGTAAACATTGCAACTGGACAGTTCTTAACCTTTCTCTAATAAACAAATGTGTAGAGTCAGCATGGTTTTGCTCGACTAAGTTAGCACTAGAGAAGTCCCCACCTAATCAATACCTTATTTTTTTCTTTTTTGCTACATTTTTGGCCCGAGTTGAGGCAGCGTGTAAGCTTCTGGGCAGCTTTAGGTTTGGTGTTTCCATCAGACATTAGTTGCTTTATGTTGCTGAATAACATGGTCATTTTATAGATTATCAGTTTGTGTGTATTTATGTTACTCCAGATAAGTTTGACCAGTTTTGGGCGATGAACAGGAAGCTGATGGAATATCCCACAGAAGATGGAGGCTTTAGGTACATCCCCTTCAGGATATACCAGGTAACACACACACTCCTAAACGAACTATTCATGTATTCTAAAACAACCTTTCAACCGAGTTGGAGAAATGTAGATTTACATTACGAGTACCCATTTGTGCCTGTAGGTGGAGCCAGAGGGCTGTCTAAAATCTGTTTTTGTTTCAAAAACAAAATTACTTGGTAACTGACTCCATTTGTCTCATAAGGTTATTTTCTGCATCATCTACCTACATTTTCACAGAGACAGTCTACATGTAATAAATTTGTTCGGCAAGTTAAAAGGAGCAAAATAGATTTCCTCTTTTAATAAAGTTACCATCCTTATGCAGTCTACGGAGCTTATGAATAGTGATCGTGAAATGTAATGTTTCATCATCTGTCAGTCTTAAGATTTCCACCGGGTGCAAATCTGTTCTTGGATCCCTACTTCCAGTAAATTGGAATAGTTTAGTTTAGTCAGTTTTCTAATCCATAATTATGAGTAACTCTGAATACTTACTCACCTTTTCTTTTTAAATTATGACATGATTCACAACACTCTACTTATTATAAAAGCTAATTTTTAGCCTTTCTGAAAACGGAATCAAACATATTTTACATGTCCTTACTTATCCTTGTGACCTTTGATATTTTCAACATCTAAATAGGGAAAGCCTGCTGGCCGGACATATTTACTGGTATCTATTTTTTTTTTTTTTTTTTTTAAAGAATGTGCTTGCTTCCGTACATTTGTTACCTGTGACAACCATTGTTGGCTGCAATTCTGTTGCTCCGAGTCGAGGCAGTAGGCGAGCTTCGGGGTTGAGTCTGGGAAGAAAAAGCAGAAGCAGACAGGCAGCCTAAGGTCGGGTGTTTCCACCGAGCACTAGCTTTATCCTGACTCAGGTAAAAAGTCCCCTTAGAGGACAAGAAAAAAGACGGCGGCATGAATAAGAGGCTGATTCTCGGATGGAAAACATTAGCATGCTGCAGGCCAGACACCAGGGAGAAAAGCTCTTTGAGTCAAGTGTGAAGCAGAGCAGGAATGGTAAGAAAAGTGTGGAAAGTTATGGTGCAACTTCCAGGTTTTTGTAACATTAAAGGGGATCCCCATGCAGTCCCAAAAAGGCTTAGTTAGCCTAGAATTTGCTTTCAGTATTTTCCAGGTCTCTACATAGAAAATTGGAAAAAGAAGATTGGAGAAAACTTTATATTTTCAGGCTTTTCATGTCCCATAGTGTAAATGTTTCCTTCTTTTTTCCATCCTGGTGTCCTTCCTTCCTTTAGTCATTTCATTTTTTTTTCTTTTCTGTACTGTTTTCTGCTTTCCCCTCTTTTTGTATCTTTGTTTTTCCTTCTTCGTGTCATTTTTTTCCTCTATTATGTCTGTTTTCCTTTGTTCTTTCTCTCATTCCTTCCTTCCTTACTTTTGTCCTGCCTCTTTTTTCTTTGTGCCGTTTCTTTCTTGTCCTTCATTCTGTCTATACTTTTCTTATTTCCTGCTTCTGTTGTTTCCAATCATAAATGTCTCATAAATCTCTAGATTGTTTTGGTACCAGAATTTTTATCAGGTCTAAGAATTCTGATAAGCTGAATCTGAAAAAGTCTGGAATTTTTATATGAAAAAAATGTTTAAAGGTTTACAGCAAAACCAAAGGAATCTCTTTTTCAATCTGTTTGAAAGGGTCCATTGAAATAAAACTAAAATAAAGAGGGAGGATAAACCAATCAAAAAATAAATCTGGCCTTAAATGACTGTAAGTTGTCATGTAATGGAACAGAAAAAGGGTTTTCAGTGTGAAGAAAACAGGACTTCCAAGTAATAAGACAATTGTGTTAACTTTCCTACCGAGCATGTTTTTCCATCACCATATCTACTTTGACAGCTGGTAATTTCCCAGTGTTAAGTTAAAGCACAAGTTTTAATAAAACCTCCACATATGGCTACATTTACATTTTTCACAACAATTTGAGGGGTGAAGGATGCACAGCTCTAGGTCACTGGCAACAATCATATGTTTTGTTTTTTTTTTGCAAAAAATTAAGCGTTTTTCTCTTTAACTTTCACATCTTTGAAATATCCATAAACTGTTTAACACTACGAGAAAAGCATTCTTGCTTTCAGTCATAAAACCAGCTCTTTAAAGTGGCCGACTGAAACATGCAGTCAAACCAACGCAACACGCCCTCTTAGACATGCACTTGCTGTTGCTGTGAAGCCATCTAGCTGCTGGCGGGGAGAATGAGGCCAGACCATCCCAGCTTCAGGCTTAATTGAAAGTTTCTGTGGTCATTTATGAGCTGCCATGGTTTCATGACAATTGCAACATCAAAGCCTTTTTATAGCCTCACTATGCGATTTCCAAATACGCTGAAGAAAATAAGAAGAAGAAAATAAGTCTTCAAGTCTGGCTTGTTGTAGAAAAGAGTGTGGTTTGAATCCGACAAACTGATAAATCTTTACAACTGCAAAGAGTCTGGAAAGTCTGGAGTAAAATGTAAACAAAATCAGTTAATTATGATCAGAAGAAATACTCTTGGCGATATATATATATATATTTTTTTTTTTCAGGATACTTTGCTCAGAATAGGCCAGTATAAAGTATAAATGCTCATGGAGAGCAATAATACCATAATACCATGGTTTTATTGTTTAAAACAAACTTTAAAACGAAAATTTCCCTCTTCAGTTTGTTTAAAATGTTTAAAAACACATAATAAAATAACATTTAATAATTTTTATATTAGAAACATTATTATATGTTTTATTCTATGTTGATGCTCATAATGTTCGAGGAACTGGGTTGATCAGTGAATAGTGAACACTTCACTGAAATGGTGAATTGTGAAACCACAGTTCACTATTTCCGATCTGGCCAATCAGCTTTATTGGCCGGGTCTATTCACACAAACAAGGAATTTGACTTTGTTTAGACATGCTCCCAGTTTAGACATTTACATTCTACTTAAGCTGTTAAAATTTAGGTCAAGTTTATTTGCAAAGCACATTTCAGCATCCAACGCAGCTGAAAGTTCTTTACACCATAAAAACATTATTCAGTAGCCAATTATGAAACGGCAATAAATATAAAATTTTGTCAAATGCCATCAAAATCAAGAAGATGCACATATAATGTATTGATCAATGTTCCAGTAATTAATCAAAGGTTAAAGGTGGGTTTTTAGCTTTAATTCAAATGAACTCAATGTTTTGACAGTTTTGCTTTTTTTCTGGAAGTTTGTTCCAGATGGGTGGAGCATACAAACTGAATTCTGCTTCTCCAGTTTTGGTTCTGGGGATGCAAAGTAGACTAGAATCAGAAGACCTGGTGTTGATAAAACACCAGGTCTATAATGTATCTCAGTGCTAAGCCATTCAGGGATCTATAAACGGTCTAATGTTTGAGCTACAGGGTGCCAGTTTAAGGATTTGAGGTGATGTGCTCTATTTTCCTAATTTTTGTGAGAACACGTGCGGCAGCATTCAGGATACTGAATTCAGACAGTTTCAACTGAAACTGACTGAATTTTTTTAGGCAGACCTGTAAAGACACTATTGCAGTAGTCAGTGAGACTAAAGATATGGATGAGTTTCTCAAGATCTTGCTGGGACATTAGTTATTTAATTCTGGAAATGTTCTGATTTTGCAATTGCCTTTATATGTCTCGGAAGGTTCAAGCCTGAGTTCATCACTACACCCAGTTTTCAGGCCTAATGCATAACTTCAGTTATGACACATCCTTGCATTGGTTTGTTCTAAGCATCTGCTCGGTGTTTGAATTGGTTCGTGACCACCTTTACTTAAATTTCAAAGAGAGATTTAAAATCAAAAACCAAACCATTTGCCTTTTTAAAGTAATAGAATTAAAAACATCAAGACCGCTGAAAGATCAAAAAGTCATGTAGCCTTTTATAGGATTATATAAGAGCTTGATGTTATTAGTTTAATTATCAGTCTCAGTAGAAACTATGTGGTTCAATGATTCAGATCTTATTTCTAGATAAAGTACTATTAATGTATTTCACCATTAATTTTTTTCCACTTTTATTTTTCAGATTTATGCAAAGTAAACACACCTTCTTATCCAATAAGAAGTATCAGACCACATAGTTAATATGATTTAATTTGAACAATTCTATCAAAAAACTATTTAAATTCATTGGGATTAACTTGGACATTTTTGTAAAGCTCTTAACAATAACATAACTGTCATCAAACACGTAAAAGTTTTGATTAAACTTTGATTTGAACTAAACTGAGTTGGTGGGATATCATCTATCTGTACATTGCAACATTACAGAGAGGTGCTGCCACCAATTTCTACATCCAATGTGGTTTGTCCTGCTTTGCTAGCTTTGGCTGTCAGACTTTTGTTGATGTGCCAGTTTCTACTCACCACCATTTGTTCACACTCTCATAAAGTCACAAAAAAGTCCTTGTAACTCAAGATGGGCCTGATGGGCCTTTAATTGCATCCTGTTTTTAGGTACAAAGGTGCAGTTTAGATTGTGATGCATCGTTGATGCATCTTTGCGCAAGTTCTAAGTGTAGGACGTGACAGCACCAAATTAGTGTATTCATGTGTAATAAGGACCTTTCATGCTGAAACATGCTGCTCTTGCCATTACGAAGATGATTTCTTAATGGAGGCTTAAAAGTTATGTAAGAATCAAGTGTAGCATAACAATCCTTTGCTTTTGTTTTGGTCTTGATTAACAACCAAAAGATCAGTGTTGTTTTCAGTTACTATGAATCAACAAAGGCAGCATAGTCAGGTGGTATAATTGAGGGATCTTGATTAAAATAAAATATCAACAAATAGTTTATTTCACCAATTCATTTCAGAGTGAAGCTTGTCTAAATAGATTTATGCATACATAGTGATATATTTCAAGCATTTATATTGATTGATTTCATTGCTTATGCTAATAAATATCAAGTATTTGCTATCTCTGAAAATTAGAATAGGATTTTTAATATAGATATTTAGTCCTCCTGAAGAGTATGTCCATGGTACAGCACTCGATACTGAGTTGGGGCTCCTTTTGCATGAACTACTGAATGTGACATGGAGCTGATTATCCTGTAGCTTTGCTGAGGTGTTAAGGAAGCCACATGTGCTCTAATAGTGGTCTTTAACTCTTCTGCATTTTTGGATCGGGTGTCATTTGAAAGACAAGGTGCTGTGACAAACCAGCTTCTTTAGCAATGACTTTACTTTTTCAGTTCAATTGCCAAAATGAATAAATATTTTATTATTAGTCAAATTTATGGTGATACAACTCTGCAGAGCATTTTCTGGCAAATTAAAACTGAATTTTATGTTCAAGGCCTGTTTAAATAAGCTGTCTGGAAGAAAAAAAAGTAAGGAGAACAAAACTTTTTGACACTTGAAAGTTAATGTATTAAAAGTTATTTATGAAAGTTAATTTATCGCAATTATATTCATACCTTGATGCCTACAACCACTTTCCCTAAACAGCTTTATGACTTAGACCAGCAGAAATCAAATTTACCCTCAAATGGTGTTATGCTTATGTTATACATCACTTTTTTTCAGTTGCGTTTTTGGGGAATTGGTCACCTAAATGCACAAAAACATATACTTGTACTGTAATTAATGAAACATTTTGATGTGTAAATGGCAACACTTGGAAATATTTTATGTTTCAATTGTTTATTTCTTATTTTTTCTGATGTAAAGCCCTTTGAACTGCCTTGTTGCTGAAATGTCCAATCAAATAAAATTTCATTAGATTTTTTTCAATTTATTTTAAGGTTGAAGGTTTTTTTTAAAATATCATTACTAACATTTCTTGTTAATATTTTTAGTATTGAGAACTGCTTCACACAGTTTCTCTCAGCAAAATAAGTTTGAATACAGCAGCATAAAATATAATGAAAGACAAAGAAAAATTAATAGAACGACAAAATTTCTTGAGCAAAATGAAGTCTACTCTCAAATACACACACACACACACACACACCTGGATTCCTTTAAAGTCTAAGTGTTGTATTTAGTGTAAATAACGTGACACGTTTGATGCTCACAAAATTAATGACAACATTCAGTCTAAATAACAGAGAGGCTCATTTCCGTCTGGCCTGTTGTCTGTGGGGTGGAAGGCAACTCATCTGGCAGGGATGGCAATTAACGTGTGTTTTATTTATTTATTTTATTTATTTATTTATTTATTTATTTATTTATGTGTTGCAATAATTTAAAAAAGAGCAACGTGAACAAAATTCACATTGCAAAACATGCAGTAAATTCTGTATATGGATGCTCTTAAACCTATTGTTTCTTCCGTGATAATTATTGTAAGGTCTCTGAATTGCAATGATGAGCATGTTATATATATTTTTTCTCACTTTGTCTTAAAAATAAAATCTGATTATTTTCATACAAAATCCAATTTTAATCATTTTTTGTTTTTTCAGACTTACTACAAATGAAAAATGTGAAATTATTTTACAGAACCTGCGTTTATTTCAGTCATCCACTCTTGAACTTGACCTGAATTCAAAGTTCAAATAAATACAAACTGTAAGATAAGATGGTAGGGAGTGTGGAGGCAGACATCACTCTGAAATATGGAAACCCAAGGAGTTAAAAAAAATCCAGATTTTCCAGGAATTTTATCTTCAGAAACAGAAAATTCAATTATTCAATAAATCATGGCCCAGCCCTTTCCATTACTTTTGCCTAAACACTTTCACACATTTCTATAGGTCTACACATTGCCACAATTTATTGGCACTTTCATTTTATTAGTAGTATTATTTTGTTCTTATTTCTATCGTTGCGTGTTTACGTGCGTGCATTTACTTTGTTTTTTTAGTCTCTCTTCCTGCTCCAACAATGATGCCACTCTGCAATTTACAGTAAAAACGCAGCAGGTCCAAACCCCCTTACTGTGAGGAAAGTAAATATTCTGTTAAAGAGACAGCTTTGCATTGTGTTTGCACTGTAGCAGTTGCCACTTCATGACTCATTGTTACTCACCAAACCCCAATGTAAGAGCTTGCAAATAGCCTCCAGCCACCCATTCTACGGGAAGGTGCCAGCTTCGACAAATGCATGCCTATTGCCTTCCAGGTATCTTGTAATGACTTAATCAGATGAGGGGGCTGTGGTGACAGCACAAAATATGGGAATGGTGGAAACAGTTGTGAGAAGACTTTCTAAAGGCAACAGGTGACATGCTTGTTTTGTTGGGCAAGTGGCGTTCACTGCGTTTACAGTAATGGCTTTAGTTGAAACATGACTGTCAGTGGAAAATATTTTTGTATTTAGTTTCCTCTGGCAAGCAGCTGAAGAACGACCACGCATACTCTAAGCTGTGTTGTCAGGAAACTGCTGATGCATACAGCTGTTCTGGGTGACTCTAAATATGACTAAAATATGGAAATATCAGAATTGTGGTTGATATGTAGCACACAGGCTTCTGATCAATGCCATCAAGTTCTGCAGAAGTCAAATATAGAAGTGTGTTGTAAGCCAGAAGGAAACTCCTACAACATGCAGGACTGTGGACCTGAGGACAAAGGCTGAGAAACACAGTTCTTTGGATCTTCGGAAATATAGTAAATGTGTTATTACAATTTGTAGACTATTTAGATGTGTCAGTAAGGGAATAGTGTTTGGGGAGCAATTATATATCTTTGTTTATCTTTCTGACTTTGTCAAGCTTCATTTCTAACCTGCTGAGTTCTTCTCCATGTCTATTTTGATTCTTCAGCTTTATTTATGAAAGCTCACAACATATCTGAGTGTTGTGATTGTCTCAGTCCTGAACTTCCAAAGACGTACAACGTTGACCTTCTATCACCTGAAGAACATTTCAGGGGGCATACAGCCAATCAATGATGAGGAAAATAAATAGTCCTACTAGATTGGCTGCAAAGCAGCTGAAGTGCTTACTATTTCTGTAATGAATGGTATTTCAGAGTCCTGAAATACAGATTCTAAGCATTCAGCTTCCCAGTTCCATTTTCTTTAGAATATTTTAGATATGATCTACAAAAAAATCCATGAACAGACATATTTTCTTTAAATAGTTGTGACTTGTGTTCCACAGATAAACCCACAAATAGGTGAATCTGTGAATACACCTATTCGCAGATTAAAAAGTTGGAATTTTAATTTATCAACAGCTGACCTCAGACTACAGTGGATATGCTTTCGCTCACCCCTGTCCGTCTGGAATGGCACATGGGTTGACAGTGCTTTATTTCTGTCCATTATTTTACCTTCAATTAGGTAGATTGATGTCTCCCGCATCAATTAGGGCACATCTTGAGTTCCGCTGGTCTTTTCCATCAGCGAGAGCAGGTGATATCTTTTCACCTAAATCCTAATGACACCTCACTCTCTTTGTATTGCCATGTGCTGCTGTGCCAGCTAAGGTGTCAGGCCAGCTGAAAAGAAAGTGTCTTCATCCAAACAGTATCGGGCTTCTCTCCTTGGGGATCAGTAGATCTTCTTTGTACGTTGGCCAGCTCAATAATTCATGACCACCTATTTAAAAATGCAATGAAGTAGCTGTCACTTAGCACACTCTCTCTGCTCTGGCTCTGGATTGTGATCCCGCACGAAAGGCCTTGCTTCCTGTCAGTGACTCAGTCTTTCTGCGTAACCTGAGCCCCGACTTCGCGCCTCCACTGCCACCTTCCTCTTGCTGGTTCTCGCCTGGCTCTGGGGTGTGTAGTTACCATTTGGATACTTGATCTTAGGCTTTGCTGGTTTCCTTTTCTCAGCTCCATGATTAGACCCTATAGAGTGTCAAACTCCCTGTTTGACACCTCAGGTTGGGTATCGGTCTGCATCATGACTCTGTTTCGGAGAAGACAGTTCTTTTATTCTGCTGTAGTTCTTCGTAGGTAAAGCGAGGCAGCAGCGCTTTCTTGTAACAGTAAAATTCAAAAGTTCAGATTGAGGATGTTTTGTAATTGACAAAACATTCAGGTACATCTATATGTACTGTTACCTCTTATTTATATGAAGACTGTAGCTCCTTACTTTAGGTATGAATTAATCAAATCTAAGGCCTTGATTAAATCAAAATCGTTTCTAAAATGATGATCATATTAAAACATTGTCAACCTGAACAATCAAATTTTGTTTAACTTAAAATATTTTATGAAACCTAGATCTCTTTAGGTTCGTATATTAAATTAACCTTTTATAAGGATAAAATATTTATGTTGAAATTCTTAACTTCAACTATATTACACCATACCAAAAACGGCATGGTCAAACATAACATTTTATTTTAAATAATCAGAACGTTAGTTTTGATTAATTTGTAACATCTGGTTTAGAGATAAAATCTTTGTAATTGATCTTGCATCAACTCTGTTGCCACCTGTCACAAACTCTTGGATGGTCTCCAGCCCATGAGCACTTTTTTAATGATGTCAGAACGTGGGTCACTTGGTAACAACCACTAAATCATTCACCTGCGCTTTAAGTGACTGACATTGACAAAGTGCTCTGCTGCTGAAATTGATTTAAAGAAAGACATAAATTTCAAAGCATGCGTAAAAATGACATGCCTGGAAGACTTTTCACTGGATTGTCTTGCTGTGGTGTTTGCTTCTAGTATGTTTACAAAAATCTCACATATCTGAGATTATTTTGTGAGAAATTTAAACTCACCAAGTGTAAATTTACAGACCCATTCAATATATACCCATTAGAATATATTTAAAAACCCATTTGATAATAATAAAAAGATGACCTTTAAGATGAGTATCAGATCAGACCAATAAAAAAAAAAACATTTTGTTTTTTTTTAAAGCAGAAGTGTGAGCTTAAAGAAAAACATATCAGCTTAAAAGTTATTGTTGGAGCCTACTGAGTATTGGATTAAATTAGGATTTGCTAAATGACGGATGTTATTGATCCAAAGTTATGCTAATGATTACAAATGGGAGAGCTATTTTTTATTTTCCATCCATCCATCCATCCATCCATCCATCCATCCATCCATCCATCCACCCATCCATTTTCTTCCGTTTATACGCGATCGGGTCGCGGGGGCAGCAGATTCAGAAGGGAGGCCCAGACTTCCCTTTCTCCAGCCACTTCTTCCAGCTCCTCCAGGGAACCCCAAGGCGTTCCCAGGCCAGCCGAGAGACATAGTCCCTCCAGCATGTCCTGGGTCTTCCCTGAGGCCTCCTCCCGTTGGGACGTACCTGGAACACCTCACCAGGGAGGCATCCAGGAGGCATCCTGACCAGATGCCCGAGCCACCTCAACTGGCTCCTCTTGACGTGGAGGAGCAGCGGCTCTACTCTGAGTCCCTGATCCCTGAGTCCCTGAGTCTCTGAGTATTTTTTATTTATTTTATTTTATTTTATTTTTTTGGTTTAGGGCCTCCTCCTAGTCATGTCTGAGTCCTGGTGTTATTGACAAGAAGAGGCAGCTGCTGTTTTTGATCTGATTGTTTGCAGTGAAGAAGTGAGAAGTGAAACAGTTTTTCTACCACAAAAGTAATGTTTATATTTAAATTTTTGTATAAAATCAACTCAGACTTTATTTTTGAAAGTAAAGCTAATCACTTAACTTTATTCTGAGTGCTTTTTATTTTTATTGCGTTGAGAACTTTCTCTTTAAAATACTAATTTTTAATTATGATGCAAGTCTAGCCCTGACAGTTATTTTCAAAGAGTACTTTTAATCTGACAAACTAGATTTATCTGGATGGATTTTCTAATTTATTGAATTTGACTTTAATAATCAGTTTAAAAGTACAGACTATAGGTTTTAGGGACATCTCGGGGCTAAATTTTGAAATCCAAAAGAATAATTAACTCACAAAAACCTGTTCCCAGCCAAGTCCACCCAGTCAACCGGCCAGCCAGCCATCCTGGTCTTTGGAGGGTCACAAGGAGTTGCAGTGAGAGGGCAGCTAAGAGCAGAAACTCAGGAAAGGGGCAGAAGAAACCCCTGATGCATCACTGAATACCAGTGATTATTTCTGAAGTAATTTCACCAGGAGTTATTTGGCTATGTATTGCATAATTACTTGTAAGAAGTTGTAGTTCATTCTAGAAATTGAACAATACTCTTGATCTTTGATTACTAATATTTCTTAGAGATGCACAATGTACCAAATCACAATATTTATTGCAATATTACAATTGCACAGCACTGTTTGGATGCATTATTTGGAGTCTTTTATTTTTTAGATGTCAGGCTTTTTTGGTTTGTATATCAATACTATATTTGGCCCCAGTTCTCTTAATGTCCAGATCTGTTTTACATCTTTAGTAGTTGAGATGCTAAAGTTTCCTGAGAGTGATGGGAAGTCTCACTATAATGGCAAAGAAATGTGTCTGGAAAATGTGGGTTAATTATCCTAAATATCATTTTACACAATAGTATTTCCAAATAAATATTTTTTGTGATATATTGGAACCCTAATAAATTTGATTTAAGTTCTGGTTAGTAAACAATAAAAAAGGTATCACAGACCACCAAGACAAAGACTGTTTTACTATTAAACATTCACTTAAGAGCTTAAACTTCTCTGGAAATGGTTGACTAATCAAATTAACCACTTCCAGTTTAGTTAGTTTTTTTTTTTTTTTAGTTTTCCACCAAAACCTTTTAGGCTCGACTCTATGGAAGTAGTTCAAAGACCATACCAGTTTCTACTTGAAGAATTATCAAAGCTTGAGTTCTTGAGTAAAGCTCTCACAACTGTGGACACTCTTATCTGGCGTCTGTTGGTAATTTTACAGGGTTTCTTTCACATCCAAGTCATGGAATGTTGTGGTGACTCGGTTGAGTCAAAAACAGTGGAACGCTGTATTCCTGAGAATATTTCAAAGTTGTTTATCTTTTCTGTCATGATTTACTCCGTTTACATTCAGCCGTTGCTCCTTCCCAGAGCATTGTGTTTTGTTGTCAGAAGTAGGAAAAGCTTTACTTCCTGGATCACTTGACAAATAACTTAGGGAGGCTATGGCCACAGTTCAAACACTCATCATAGTGAGAACATGTATCATTCTGTAAGTATATACAATGTCAGAAAAGGAACGATTACACTGATAGAGCAGATGTGATCCAAGATTAAGCTTCTTATAATATTCCGACCATTTCAGTTAGAAAATTATTTCTAATGGTTCTTCATGTCACTCATCAAAGAGGAACTAAACTGTACGGATGAGTACAAGGAATTTAGACCAGTGGGTCACAGTGTGAACGACATTAAATAGATGTGTTTAAATCTTAATAGAAGTTGTGGATTTGTCTTTTATGGACTGATTGATACTGTCACATTCACTATACTGTTTTTTCCCTCTGAAAAGCTTGGAGTGCCAGATGAGCTTTTAGTCTCAGTAGGAATCTATTTTTCTTCTAGCTACGCACTAAAGTACCAGATAATGAGATCCAGACTGATTCTGAACAATAAAACATCTCGGCATCGCTTGTAACATCTGTGAAATCAATGTAGATTGCTTAATATTACATTCTAAACATTGAGGCTCATCAAACCACCACTTCGCCAGGTTTTCATTCACAACATCTTGCGTACATCCTGTTGTGGATTCTTTCACTCCCTGCTCTTCTAACCTCTATTAATCACATCAGAAATTTCCCACAGTGTTTTACAGAAAGCCAGTCCTTTTACTGGACATTTTGTTTTTGCCCCAAAGTTACCGAAGTCAAATTTATATTTTGACTGAGGGGAAAATGCTTTAGTTGGATGTCTTTTCTACATGGACCTTCAGCATCAATATGTGAATTTAAGTATTACATTGTCATAATAATCATGCCCCTTGAATCACAAACTAAAACCTTTTTGTATTTTATTTGAAATTATGTGGTACACAAATACAAGCTAACACATAGCTGTAGTGGTATTCTTTGAAGACTAGATGCTTTTAGAGAACATTAATGAACTGATGACAACAGAAACCAGAGAAAACACTGGTGAACACATAAGTATCGAAAATCACTTATTGAAAGTATACGTGGTGTTCAATGAAATTTGTCAGCAGCTCTCTCTCTTTAAATATTAAATACAAAAGAAATATTTTTGCACACAACTTGAGACAGACAGAACTATGAAGTTGGAATAGATAATCCTTTATTATCCCACACCTAAGAAATTCAGGTGTGCCAGCAGCAAGTTGCAGGTTAATAAAAGTATGCATATTCAAAGACAAAGAAGATATATGTAAAATAAGAATAAGAAACTGAGAAGTGGCAAATTTACAAAATAAGAAAAAATACTGCTGCACAGTTATTAAAAATGACATATTATATTCAAAAGAACTATGTAACTTAGCTGGGTAATTTAAAAAAAATCTGAATAACTTTGCATGTCAAAAAAAACATCAAAAATGAAAAAAATGTAAATAACAGCACAGATGTAAACTCTTATTAAGTTTGACAATGTCCTATTGAGAATGTAGAGTAAATATTTGGCATTTGACAGGTTAGAATCATTTTATTAATGTGTACTAGTTTAATTTGCTGTGCTTTAATTGCAGACGCTGAGCGACAGGCCATTCATCCAGAAACTGTTTCGCCCTGTTTCGCCCGACTGCAATGCACACACACTTGGCGACCTGCTGAAGGAGATGTATCCAGATGCTTTGACAAATGATGGTAAGCAATCAAGCAGCGATTTCAAGCATTACCAGCTTAACCACTAAGTCCAGACAATTTTTTGCCTGATTGTTTAATTAAATATAAGCTGTGTTACTCTTGATAAAGAAAAAGGAAAGGACTGTCCTCAAGGTTATTTTATTTGTTCTGCTTGTGAAGGAATTTTTGAGATCCACATTTTCTGATAAAACTACTGGAGGACAAAAATGAGGGTTAATAGCATTTGCATTGAATAAAGATGTGGGCAAACGCAATGAAAGTGAAAGGAGAGAGTGAGAGGAAAGCTTAGATATGACAAGAATTTTGAGTTTTCCACCAGACATCTAACACACTTAGCTATCAAGGATGTCTAAGTGTGCCATTTATTTTTACAACAAAGCTTCCACCTACACTCACTCAGATGACAGCCCAAAATACATTTAAGTTAGATGTGAAGTTTACAAAATATTAGGGATCTAGACCAAACTGCTTGTGTCAAAACACTTCAGGTGACATCCACTAAAAGTGCAGCTCAAATCGACTTTATAGACAACCAACTATGAAACTGAGTTGGTAAAAAGAAAAATTTCTATTGCATAAATAAATGGCTCAACATTCAGAGTTGAAGAGTGTTGATGTGGATGAAAATCTAACAATATAATTGTTAGATATAAATCAAATACAACACATTCCTCTTTATTGCCACCTAAAACTGACATTTTTTTATAATTGCGTTTATCTTTTCAGTTAGTTCACATGCCAGACAGTGGCTGCTTTGTTTTATCTGATATGCTGCTGGGGTGCAGCAATATATTAAATTTACGTGTCAATACCGAGTTCAAGAGAAGTATCATTGTTGAATAATCTGAGGAAATTTGAATGCATCACATTTTCCTCAGCCTTCTCTCATTCTCCTTGAGCTTTAGCACACTGGTTTATACAATTTATTTCAGGTGCAAACATAAGGAAGACCGTCCAACTGCTGTAACACGTTGTTGGAAACCAGAGTTAGCGTAGCACATTAGCACATTAAATATAGGGAGTCATACTTAAACTACTTTCCTTTCCACCTCAATCTTAATTTTATTTTACCAGATGAGGTCACACAACAGAAGGTAGATAGTGGTTTGAGAGAGACGCAACCTTTAAGAGAAATATGATGATGTATTAATATCATATGCTTTGTAATCTCATGAAACCCCTTTAATACGTAGCATAAAAAATTAAGTACCAACACGTAGGCTTGTCATGATATGTTTTGCTGAGTGATGAACTGTTTCACAAATTATTTTGAAATGTAATACTGTGATAATAGTAATGCAAGTTCCTTCTCTCAAAAACCAACTTGTATTCTGTGAAGAACACTACAAATATATCCAAAATAAAACACAACAACCAAAAACGATAAATGGAAATAAAAACTACAGGCAACCACAACCATAAATTAAATTGATTGTCTCTGAACCAAAATATATTAATCAGAATGGATATGATCAAACTAATGTTAAAGTGTTTACTATACAACAGATTTACTTGCACGTTACCTGGTCGTATTAGTAGATCTTTGGTCATCTTGTACCTATTTAGAGCACCTGAATCCAGTGATTCCTCTTTTTTTCACTTTTGGTTCAACTTGTTTTTCCCAAACAAACTATCCAGGTTTTTAAAATAAAAGAAAAAAAGGTTTTAAACCTAGTTATTAAAACAATAGACAGTTACCCTGAGTGATTTGAATAAATTTGTTTTTACTGTAATTTTATTGATCTGCATAAAACACACAAATGGTAGTAATTGAACCGTACCTGTTGTTTCCTGGTTTCTAATTATATTCGGACAGCAGATGCAGCTTTTAAGTTCTGTGGGTTTGTGGTGTACCTTGGAGTTGCAGCTGTAAGGGAGCAGAGCTGATGATGAAAGAAGAGATGAGAGGAAAGGGATAGAGAAAGGCCAAGCAGCAGTCAAAACAGAGAGTGTCTGCAAAAGAAGAGAGGGGAAGTAGATAAAGAGACAATAGTATGTTGGGAGTACAAACCCGCAGGAGACTCACCTGCACAGAGGCGACAACCATTAACACCGCCTTCTCTTGTCTGTCTGCCTACCTGTCTGTCTAATAGCCACTGTCTTTGTGTCTCCATCCAGCATCTCTTTGCTTATATCTCACACTCACTTTCATATCCAGAACTGAAAACCCTGACCGGATTGTAAGATTTTTACTCAGATATATCAGCTACTCATCACCAGAAAATATTTTATTTGGTTAAAATACAGCAATAATACCTACAGAATAGATTTTGTTAGAAGTAGGAGGTGCGTGGCTCAGTCGGTAGAGCAGTTGGACTCATCAATGAAGCCATCTTGTTGTCAGTTCTCAGATTACATGTGAGATTACTGTTGAATAAAAGGGCACCAGTTCCAAAAGCGCTCCTTAAAAGCGGCAAGAAAATGTGTTTTGAGCTTGTGTCACTAAAGACATTGTGCCCAGTGTTGCTACATATCTTAAGTTTGATAGATTTTTTTAATTTATTTATTTATTTTTTTATTTAAATGGGACAGCACATATTAATGAATGTACAATGTTGTAAATACACCAGATTTAACAAAATGCTCATTTCCATTCGAAGTCCCATAAAACAAACACAAGATACAAACATTCATACAATACCTTGCATAAAAATATAAAATACGATAAAAACAAACAAAACCTCTTTTATATTTGCGAAATTCTTCAAAGATACTTTAGGTTCAAAGATTGTAGTGCTTGACACCAAGTACCTTGAGCCTTTGAGTACCGCAAGGCTCCAGTACCCCACATTTGATTTTTTTTTATTTTTTTTATCAGTGGCTTGGTAACTGTTGTTTTTTTAATATTGCGTGAAAACAGCTGATGAGTTTATTATTTGAATCAGATCAAATGCAATGATAGACAAAACTTTAAGGAAAGTTGTGGATAGGATATCAAGACAGCAGGACGAGGAGTTTAACTGACATATAATTAAACATTATACTGTTGTTTGCCTTGCCTTGCTAGAGTGGAGTTCAGATCTTAGAGTCACAGGAGGGTTTGGTAATCAGGATTATTGATGATTTTGCTATTGATGTCACAGAAGAATATATCAGTTGCAGGTTTTTGTCTTAAGTGATTTGTTCAGTTTTTTTCTTGTAGATTTTGCAGGGAACCTGGAATCGAGTGTTTAATGGGAGCAGTGGAATCTATAACATCTGGCATTTTAAAATGGAAGTTTTCTATCAACTCATTGGCATGCTGAAGGGGAGATGTGAGAGTAAACTTGATTTCATAGACGGTTTCATAGACCGTACTTCCACTGGCATTTATAAATTCAGGCCGGATTAACAACCCCCAGTTTCCATTGCGAAAAGGATTTACAAATGGGGATTGCTGTTTGCAACAGTGTTTATAAACACAAAAAGTAAGTTAAGGACGAAACTAAATAATATACAACCAATATTAGTGTATTTGTTTCCATGGATGTCATTGTTTGGCTCTGTGGGAACAGTGTGGATCCTTGAATTTTTTAGATAAAAGGCTAAATTAAACAGGTTGTTATGTAAAGATCATTATTTTTGAGCAATGTATTTACTTCAAGGTCCTTTGTGAAACAGATACAATACTAGAATTCATGTCCTCGTAACATATTTCAATGTTTTCATAGAAACAAGTGTTTTTTGGGGGGTTTTTTTGCAGCTAAAGAGTTTTTATTGTACAATGCTTAGACTTGGATTCCAGTCTGTAGTAAAAGCTGTTTAGTTTAGGCTTTAGGCAACAAACCATTCAGCCAACGCTTGAGATGGTCTCTAAACAGTAACATCTGCTAAACACTATGATCTTCTTGAAGGATATTTTTAACCATGTGATGGATGGTTTTACAGCCCCTGATTTGTTTCAGTCCTGTTACTCTTTATATATTTAATTGGGACTGAATTGCTAAATTTTTATCTAGCGTGAATATTTCCTGGAAAGAAAAATAGCGTCTTACTATTTTTTTTTCTACTTTTTTTTTTTTTTTTTTTACCTTGATCTAACTTGTTTTTCTTCTTTGATCCTATATCTCTGTCTCAGGTGTAGTCTTCAACATCTTCTGTCTGCTGTGGAGGCCTTTTATGTCTTTGAGTTTAAATCTCGGCTTTTCTTTTCTCTCCTCCCTCCAGAGGAGTCTGCCAGCCTGCCTGGTTGATCAAGGTGAAAGTGGCCCTTTTGTCTAAAGACGTTTGTTTGGTTTCCTCCTCTTCCTCGGGTGGTAGATAGGTTGGATGATAGCCAAGGATTATGGTGGCGTGTTTGGATTGGAGAACCCGGGGAAGTGTGTTCAGAGACTTTGTAGAGCGGTGGCGTTTTAAGGGAGTGGTTAGCAGGTATTGTTCATAAGTTCAGTGAACTTTTTTTTTTATTATTATTTTATCTCCAAGACCCTAACATATAACAGTCTGGGGTGCTCTACATCTCTGTGATCTTTCAAACATAAAATAACAACCCTTTCTTTCAAACACACTCCCTCCCTGTTATGTCTGAGAGAGGATTTCTATTGACCCCTCTGGGACCCAGAAAGCAGTTGCAGCAAACAAATAGGGGTGGCTTGCATTAAGAGCTGGAATGACTGGGGATTCCCAAATCTTTTCAAAGCCATGGACGAAAGTCTGTGTTGCCATGAGGCTATCCCTGTGCCGCGTGAACCAAACTCAAAACATTGCGTTCCCGTAAGCAGCGGTCAGCTCTGACGTGTGTTCTTACTGTCTCATGTATTTTGTTTTTCTGAAATCAGGTGTGTTATTGAGCAAGATTTTTGGCAGAACACTTTGGGCTTACTGCAAAAGTCAGTCTAGGGGGCAGTACTTCCCACATGTTCAATGACTGACAGATGATTCTCGTAAGCAAGGTGTCTGTTTTCTTTAAAGGTGTCTTTTTTAATTATTTTTGGAGTTGTGCCTAGTCTTGAAAAACCCTGTATTGATATCTGTCTGTGAATAATCAAAGGAAACCCCCACATTTTCATAATCCCCCCACAACTCCACCTTGGCCCCTCCTTTTCAGCTGGGTGACAAATCCACACCGTTTCCCACCCACGTTCCTCCACCTCATTCCCATGTATGGCGCCGCCCACACATGAATCTCATGCCCCTTCACAGAGGCTGTCTTGGCAGCCAATACAGCTGTGCTTATCAAACACTATGTCTCAATTCAGAGGCTGCAGGGGGAAGTGCAGGTTTCAGTGGCTGTTTTGATTCAGATGATAGTGGGTTATGGTTCGTATGTGGAGGCGTTTGAGATGTGCGACAGGGGAATTCAGAATGGCTCGAAAGCCTGCTCAATGACGCTATCTATTGTTGACTGACATGAGCTCTGCTTTAATCTTTCTGCTTTCTAACTCTAGTCACAACAGAGTGGCTAAAAAAAATAAAACAATTAGACTATTGGAAAAACATATCAAAATACCTTCAAGACTGAGAAACCCTTCTGTAGAGAGACCATAATCTACACTTATTAGTTTAGTGAAATTTTCTGCAGAATCTTTAGAAAGATTCTTTTGTGGCATGTTTGTGTGAAAATGTTACGGATCTGAATCTTCTATTTTCTCCACTCTTAATAGATTTTTTTTTAATTGTCACTGCCAGCCAAATTTGAATTTTTTTTGCCCTTTAAAGATTTGTTTGAAATTATTTAGCCGGATGTGAAAATATATTTGCCCCCCTTTTTAAATTCTCCTTGCTTTTTTTAGGTTCAGTTTTACAACTTACTGTTTATTGCCATTACTGCAGAAAGAAGAAACCACCTAAATAAAACCAATTATGTAAAGTAGTCTAAACTAGTGTTTTCCAGTGTTTCCCATTCCTGGCCGTTAAGGCACACTACTCTGTGTGTTTTAGGTAATTTCCTGCTGTAGGCCATCTTATGTCAATTGATGGCTGATTAACAAGCTTATACTGAACTGCAATAATCTGAATCAGATGTGTTTAAAGCAGGGAAACATCTAAAACACTGGTGTTAAAGATCTTGTAAAGCAAAACATTAGGTCTAGTGCTAAAAATATTCCAGAACAGATAAGAAGTAAAGTCACTGACATATATCAGTCTGTAAAGGATTGCACAACCATTTCTGAGACTTTGGGACCAAAGTGTGAACTTTACCAGGAATTACTTACTAAACGTACCTGGAAAGAGCAGTAGTGACTTATACATAAGGTCACAAAAGGATCTAAAGCATTGCATGCCTCTTTGCCTCATTTGATGTTGGTTTGTGATTCAACAAAAAAAGGCACTGAGCAAAATGCCATCTATTTGTGAGTCCCAAAAAGAAAACCACTGCTGACCAAAAAGCGCACAAAGATCTATTTCATATCTTCCAATTAAATGTCTATGATTCCCATGACTTTTGTCTAGATATTCTGTGGAGCGATGAGACAAAAGTGGAGCTTTTTGGAATGTGTAATGTCAGAAAAAGACATGCTGTACTGGAACATGGTGGTGGAGCTTTGATGGTCTTGGGCTGCTTTGCCTCTTCAAGAACTGGAGGGTTTGCTGTTAATTGCCTTCCCACCCTCCAAAGAAAAAAAACACACACAAGATTACATTTTGGAGTAACCTAGTCAGAAGTCTATGCTTTTTTGACATAATAAATGCAATCTTCTATTTGAAACTGCTTTTGCAGTTAGTCTGATTATCACTCTGTGGTATATAGAAAACGTTTGCCAAGAAAAAGCAAAGAACGGTAGAAGTCTTATGGGGAGGAAATACATTTTCATGTATTGCTCTCCATCAATGGTATGTTTACTTATTCGGTCGTTGATGGAAAAAAAAAAATTGCATTTACTTTCTTCTTGCAGCATCATAAATGTGTGTTTATTTACCCATTAGATAGTGGATTCTTATGTCAGCCTGTGAGTCTGAACTGCTGCCAGTTATACGGTCAGACACAGTTTGGTGAAAACTTGCGGTCTTCGTAAATGACATTTGGCTGTGCTTAGCTGAAAGAACATGTCGTCTTGGCCAACAGCAGAGTACCACTTAACCACAGGGTGTGTGTATGTGTCAGCTAAAAGCCATTTTTTTATACATAAGCATCCTTCCATTGAAATACTGTTATCAATAATGTTGTTATGGCTTGGAGGAAGCCCACTAATTACATTACCACTGCTGTAGCCTTCATTTTCAGTTTTATTAAAACCTTGTGCTAATTTAGGGCCTATTCCGTTTTGCCTTGCTGAAGTTTTGGTGGACTTGACTGACTGAAAGCAACCTTTACTTGTATAACTTCTTGTTTGTCCAGATACTGAACATGCAGAATCAGAATTTAAGTTTTTCAGGATTTTCTTTCAGAGCTTATTCCTGGCAAGTCATAATAACCAATTGGCGGTACCTTTGAAAGAGTGTATTGTAGTTCACAAAACAATAAGAAACCTTGTGTATCATCGGTTCCTCTTATGTGTTATACTTCTTGAACAAGGTTTCATAAGCCTGATAAACTGTTTTGGTTTATTTGTAATAGAAGATTCACACTATTTATAGCATAACGAAAACTTATTTTTAAAAAAAGTTGTTCTCAAAAGAGTAAGGATGTTTGTATTAAACAAAACAAGTAAATAGGTTTATAATCCAAAATTATGCAGAATGGCTTAAATATAGACTTAAATGTATATTTAGTTTAGAAATACTTTTTAAAATGGATTCAAGCAAAGTTTTTCCTATTGTTAATGGCCACTTCAGAGATTCCCAGAAAACGGTGGTTATCAAACTGGGAAAACACCTGATTTTTAACATTCCTCACTGTTGTATTGTGTCATGTTAACCTCATGGTTACATCTGCACTTTTCGGCAGCATGAGGGGAAATTAAAGCCTCTGTATTTACTGTAATCACAGGCAATTTTTTTCTGCCCTTTAATGTAACACAGAGTAAGACTTGTTTTCCTGTTTACGCTATGATCTCTGTTCTGCTCATGAGTTATTAGCTGTCAATCTGAAGGAATTTCAATTTTTTCCCCCAACATGTTATGTTTACATTCTGAGGAGATACTCAACTAGTAGCTCCTGAAGTGTTTCAAATATACATATTGTAAGCTACTTGACCATCTTACTCCATACAGTCACTTAATTTCCCCACTGCGGGATTAATAAAGGAATATCTTATCTTATCTTATCTTATCTTATCTTATCTTATCACTGTTATGTAAATGTGGCAACAGAAGTCTCTGAAATTTTCTGCACATCAACAGTAACCTGTATTTTTGACATGCTTTTCAAAAATACTCAACATTCAATGCAACCCTTTTACTAGGTTTTGAGTTTATATCCTCAATATTTATCTCAGACAATATATAAAAGATTTTGAAATGCACTATCAGTGATTTTGGTGAGTGATTTTATTTAATTTTTTTAATTTAATTTTAGCTGCTTTTAGTGTCTCTTAAACAACTAAATTGTAGCAAATGGTATTCAGGATATTTTTTGTACTTGCTAAAATAATTAAAAAATGTATCTGTCTTCACAATAGCCTGTTCACTCACCTGTTCAGACAAATTGACCAGAGGCATGCAGAAGGACATAGGTTTCTCTTTTTTGGGCGGGGAAGGAGAAGAGATGTACATTTCTGACAGACATTGCACTGAATGTGTCAACAAAATCATTTTTGAAAACATTTGCAACACCAAAACTCTTGATGGTAATTTGTTTTAAACATAGTTGAAAGGTTGATCTAGTGGGAATTTTCAGAGTTTCTGGCTTCTGGGACAATTACAGGGTCACACTAGAAAGCTAGACAAGTTGGATAAGAGGTAAAATTTCTCAACTGATGCAAATATTTTTGCAAAGGTTAAATATGTTTTTAGGTTGAGAAAGTTGCTGTTGGCACATTTCCTTTAGACTTAGTTGATCGGTTATTTAAATATTCATATTTTATGCTGAGTTAAACTCATAGGCCCAAAATCTGGAAGTAGTGAAGGACTCTGACCTGAACCTTCAAAGCCACATAAAGACAGTTATAAAGTCGGCCTTCTATCACCTGAAGAACATCTCCAGGCTTAGGGGACTTATGTCTCATTGAGATCTAGAGAAACTCGTCCATGCGTTTATCTTTAGTCGCATTGATTACTGCAACAGTGTTTTCACAGGTCTGACTAATCAGTCAGACAGCTGCAGCTGATCCAGAACACTGCTGCTCGTGTTTTCACTAAAACCAGGAAGTTAAAGCACATAACACCAGTTTTAAAGTCCCTACACTGGCTCCCTGTAGCTCAGAGAATAAACTATAAAATACTGTTGTTGGCTTATAAATCACTGAACGGCTTAGCACCACAATACATTAAAGGTCTGTTGTCGTCATAGCAACCTTCCAAACCTCTTGGGTCTTCTGGTTCTGGTCTGCTCTGCATCCCCAGAACCAGAACCAAACATGGAGAGGCAGCATTCAGCTTCTATGCACCACAAATCTGTAACAAACTACCAGAAAACTGAAAATCAGCCAAAACACTGATTTCCTTTAAATCCAGACTAAAAACCCACCTGTTTAGAGTTGCTTTTGGAACATAATCATGAAACATTAATCAATAAACTGATGTGTAATGATGACAAAATGTAATGTTGACTTTGATCTATAACACAAAGCACTTTGAAATGCATTGTTGCTGGAAGGTATTATACAAATAAAATTTTATTTGATTTGCTAGTGATAATGGCTTTAAACTCTTGGTGTGACTTTATTGGCTGCTTGACTAAAAACACTCTTCAGTAGCAAAGTCACCTTTACGTTCCCCAATATTTAGATTCACGACTGAACACGTCTCAACTGTCCTGATGGTGCAGATGTTCATTTTGCAATCTGGAACTCAGATGTTTTCATGCTTTAACAACAGTCTAAAGTGGTTTTACTGAGTGTCAGACTGAGTAATTCATATCTAGGTGGTTATTGGGATGACCTATAGGAATATATATTTGACTGAAAATGTTGTGCAAGATGTTGTGGGTGTTGCATACTGTAGATTTCCCCCGTTTCTCATAATGAGACTGTAATACACCTACTCCACCTACATCTAGTCGAAGCCTGAATGCAAGTGAAGAGTATGAAAACCTGCCAGAAAGGCGGTGTGTGTGTGTGCGAACCAGAGAAAGTGTCTTCTCTCCTTTTTTCAGTGAAGCGGGATCACACCTTTTACTTTCTGTGTTTTCTGTCCACCTTACCTCCACAGTGTCTCAGGGTTTTGCTCATTTTACAAGCTTTTCTTCACCTTAATGAGCTCATTTTTATTTATTTGCTGTTCTTTTCAAGTCTACAAAGTTTTTCAGTAACATTAGCCCACTTAAACACTGTATTTTACTTATATGTGAATAAGTAGAATACTTATTAACACAATTGATCTAAATTATACTTGTAATTTAGATCAAATTTAAACAATATTTTCATCCCAGTCACTTTTAGTCAGATCACACAGTAACACAGAAACACACAGGACAAACAACCATACTCACACTCACAATGGTAGATTAAATAGACCGGTTAATGTAACAGTCATATTATTTTTTTGTCTGTTTGTATTTACTGTGGGACGAAGTCAGAGTACACATGCATGGAGAGAACATTAGAACTTCATGCAGAAAGACCTCTGGCTGGGATTTGAACCCAGGAACCCTTGTAGTCATTTTGCTGCAAGGCAAAATGACTACCAGCTGTGGCACCTTGCAGCCTAAAATGAGCTAATATAACTCGGTACATCCTTTATCATTTTACATTTATGCTTATATTCTCATTTCACAAATACTTTATATTTTCAAGTATCCAAGTTTTATGTGTTACTGCTACAAAGGTTTCCATAAAGCAAAAAGCAAGCAATTCTGGTGAAGGGAAAAATCTTAACATGTGACGGTTATTGAAAGAAAATACTGCTGCCATTGTTTTCAGTAGGATTATCATCATGCAGACACAAAGTCAAATCCATAATTTTGCTTTAACATACAAGTTGTAATTTACACTTTTGCTAAAAATATTTGTTCCAAATAAGATGTTCTTAACGAGTTTTACTGTTGGCACGATGCTCCATCCGCACTGAACCACCATTTTGTTTTGCAACATCTTTATGGTTGCAGCTTGGTGGTTAGCGTCTTGCCACTACCACCAACAGCTCAGCTCTTGTCTGCATGATTTTTTTTGTTGTCTAGGCATGCTGCAGAAATAATTTCTTTACTTTAAAGAGTTGAATTATTTTCTTCATGCATATCCTTTTTTCAACAAAGATGCTCAGTTTCTTTATAGTTTGTACTCCTCAGCCTCTGATTTATCAAAATTGATATAGGATGGGAAAATCAGCTACCTTTATTATGTTACGTTATTAACAGAGCAAATTCTGCATAACATAGTTTTTCATTTCACCAGCCTAAGTTTGGCATTCCTTAATTTACCCCCTTTCCATTGCATATGTAACCTTACTACATTTACCAGATTTTCTGTGCAGTATGATTGCATAATATTGCATGAAAAACTTACAAATGCAGTGTTACATTGTAATGCAGTATATACTGAGAGGTAATAAATTGAAAGAAAATCCCAAATAGTGCAAACACTATTATGATTTTTTGCTTTTTTTTTTTTTATTGCAGTTTCATTCAGAATATGCATTTCTGATACCCAAGAGTACTTGATTGCTCATTTTCTGAGAGGAAAATCTACTAAGGGGTTGTATTGGATATTTGATGCAAGGTTTGTGCAGATTTCATCTTGCCAGTTTCCCAGCAGGTGTTGGGTGGAGCTATTTCTCAGACCGTCAGTTAACACACAGCCTCAACCGTCCTCTTGATATTACGTGGAACTGAAATGTCATGTACCGGTGGGTTTGACTGCTAGTGCTTATGTATATATAGGTTATTATATTTATTGGTGTCTGTGTGTGTGCATGTTCAGGAGTCGTTGACGGGAAAGGGCCCTTTATTATTCATTCTTGTCACGCACATGCAGCATTTCACCTATACCAGATGCTGCCACACCACGTTCCACATCCAATTATTTACTTTAAAGTATTACTTTCAAATTAAAATCTCACATAAAGGTAAAAAATATTTTTGCCTTTTGAGATACTTTCTTGCTTGACAGCTATGTAAAACAGTTTTTACTTGTTTTTGTGAGCCAATTTGCTGCAAAAATATTTGGTCTGAATCACAAATACTTCTAGTTATTATTGGGAAGTAACAATTTTGCATCTTAAATTTTAAACCAAAGTACATGTAAGAAATACATGACATCACTTGAGCCACATACCTGCATATTTTCACTAAAGATATGTAAAAATATCATTAGATTATTTCAAATATATTTTTTAAAATGTTGATACTGAAGTTGGGAACACTAATAGCCCTTCTAGTATAAAATATTCATATACTTATATTGTATTTAGATGTTGCAATTTGTTTACATCATACCAGCTCTTTAGCTGTGAAAGATTTGTTTTACATCATGTACAGTTAGTTAAGTTTTAAGGAAGTGTGTTTAAGTACAGAAAAGTAGCTAATAATATAATGGAATGACAATCTTTAAATTCTTACAAAGTCCAAAGTTAGAAATGACAGCATTAAAAAAACGTGTTTCCTAGATTTGTGTATTTTTTTGTCTGACACCAAATTCCTCCAGTGACTGAAAGCCTTTTACTTTTTATTGTCTTCATGCTTTTTAATTACCAACTACTTGTGATGAAGAATAACATTGTTGAAAGGTTGTGAGAGATCACTGGGCTTCACAGGAAAAGCTCAGTGTTCATACAACACTGCTCCCAGCACGTTTTTCTTTTTCTTTTTTTTTTTTTTTTTTACTACCTGCACAGTAAGAGTGCATATGTGAAGCATAAGGCATTTGGTTTATATTTATATTCTTACATTTGGTCAACTTCCTGTGGGGAAAAGAAAAAAAGCTTGAGAATAAAGGTTTTCAGACACCTGAATGTCCCTACATGGTCAAATATTGTCGCTGCAAATTACGCATCTTCAGTGGGTTCAGTAAAATCGTTTCTCGTAACAAACGTTTTCGGTCGCGGCCTTTCAGCAGCGGGTGGTATCAGTTACAGGAGGCCAGCACATCCGGACACAAGCCTATGCTTGTTTACCACACATTGTCAGAATGAAAGGTAGAAATTCAAATCCTGCTGCCAGTGCATTAAAAAAAATCAACTGTCACTTCACTGTTCTTCATAACTGAAAGTGCAGTCATAGTCACTTTGGTACTTTCTCTCTTCTTCCTCTGTCTCATCCACCACAGAAGTGGTATTACTGTCGTGTCTGATGTGGTCTGTCTCACCCCATGTAACTATTTTTTTTATCTGCATAGTTCTGTTCTCAAGTTTTGTCTTTTTATCCTTTTTTAATCGGACCATCTTTTATTTTTTTCCTTTTACACATCCTTCCTTCTTCCATTATTTGCACTCTTCTTTCCCCCTCGCATCTCCTTAACTTACTGATTTTCTCCTCCGTCCATGACTATTCATTTTCACCCTCTTTAATTTGTTTTTCTCTCCAGCTCTTTCCCTGTTTTTACATTTTTCTACCTCTTCTTACTTCCAGTTTTGTAGTGTTTTCAGTTTAGTCATTTTCTCCTTTCTGTTTATGTTGAAGACCATCGCCTATTAGCAGTTTAGTATTTGTGATTCACCTATTTGTGTGGAACACAACTCCAAATTATTCCCATGCTTGACAGTTGTGTCAGTGTTGGATGGGACACCCATTTACCATCTTAATTTTTTCTTCTGTCCAAATAAAGGAATATCCTCTTCTCTCTTGGTCAAACAAATGTTTTATGCTGACAAAAAGTAGCTACCACCTGTAGTCAATCCACACCACTTAATTAAATTCAGATTCAAACTTATTTAATTTCCTTTTGGAAATTAATATGTTGTTCATTGGTGGATGATGCAAATATGTGAACTTCTCACTGGAGATATCAATGAGCCTGAGCATTTACGACGTGAATACCTTTCCTTTCTCCTTCCAGGTGAGCAGAAGCGCTATCAAGTCTTGATCCACGGCATCGAACCGCTACTGGAAACTCCTCTGCAGTGGCTCAGCGAACACCTGAGCCATCCTGACAACTTCCTGCACATCTGTGTGGTCCCTGTGCCCACAGATTGAGGCCGCGCCTCTGCACCTTGTCATCCCAAGACTCATCAGCCAATCACCTGCCATCTGGATAACCTCAGACATGGTAGAACTTCACTGTGGAAACTTGGAGCTAACAGACATTAAAGGAGGATCATAATATTAATCACGAATATGAACAAGATCTCCTTTATTTGGTTATGTTTCCATCTGGTCACTGCTACTACTACTCCTCTCTCAGAAATTTCACAAAGGACGAAAGGAACTTTTCTTGTTCGAGGAGTATCTCTTTAAGACACATGTGTCACACTCCAGTCCTGGAGGGCCACTGCCCTGCAACTTTTTAATAATTAGGTCATTAGCAGGGCTCTGGAGAACTTATCTACACAAGAAGGAGGTAATTAAGCCTTTCCATTCCAGTGTTTTTGTACCTGTGGCAGATCTAAAAACTGCAGGGCAGTGGCCCTTGAGGACTGGAGTTTTTCAGCCCTGCTTTAGGAGAAGAGATTGCTTCTTTTTTTTTTCTTCTGTTTTTCTGTTTCATATATTCTCCAAATAACCAAATATATACACTGGAGGTTAACATTTTTAAAATTTCCATCTTCCTTCTCATTTAAAAGACTGCCTTTGAGACAGGGATGCTGTTTTTGGGGATTGAGGGGGAGGATGTGGTGTCAGGTTCTGCTGAAGTTGCCTTAGTTATGTACCGTCATGCATCATGACTTAGATGGTGTTGATGAGTTTACATCACAGTCTAGAAAGTTGTTCACCTTTTTAAGAGTACTAATAAAACTGTAATATTTCACCAAAATAAAAATATAATCTTGACCAGTGATTGGTTCTGGAGGTTTTACAGCATTCACACGAATTTGGTTGGACCAAACTCTTCCTATAACTGCTGAGTTCAACGTCTCATTCTGAGCTATCCGAAGATGCAACAAAATAACCAAAAACATCTAAATTGTTATGATATAGCGCTATTCCTAACTTAACATTAAGATGTTAATTTAACTTTTAAAAATATATATTTAAATTGTTCTTCATGTTCAGCTTCAAATTTGAAATTTATAAACCTGTCATTATTATACCAAAAGGTTAAGCTAAATCTGATTTGTGTTTCACCATTTCTGCAAAGACGGAAGGAGATGCAACATTTTCACATGGTGTCATCGGAGTCGTCAAGTGGTTAATGAGCTTCAATGATTATGTTTGGAGGTCTCTGGGAAAACAATCCACACATCTTAAATTGCAGGTGTTGATTTCTTGCCATCAGTACAACGTTCAGCTTGGTTTTATAGTCTGTTTCGTGAGACTTGGCCCAAACTTGGCCAAGCTTAAATGGGCATCTGGTTTTGTTAAAACTTAAAGAGCTGAGCGTGGATGATGAGACTGTTTGCTTTAGGTGGGCGACTTTCTGGGACCATTTAATGCATATGTTTTATTTAATATATTTAGGTTGTAGACACACAACTATATCAGTATCAAACAAGACGCTCTAGCCATTGGATTAGTCCACCAAACACTTTGCATGCTAGAAAAATATGATGAAAATCAAACTGTTTTTGATTGGTCGTACAAATTTTGCCTAAATACTTCAGGCTTGGATTACCGAACAGCTTTTCAATTTTAGACGTTTATAGAGACACAAACATGAATACCTTTATGCATTAAATGTAGCATTTAGCTTTACATATTGCAGACAGAAAGCAATTTGATTTCATTTCTGTCTTTTCAACCACATATAGCTCTGGAGGATCTCATTTACGGTTCAGTATTTGTTTTTGTATCTGTGAAATTTGCAGATTTTTTTTCTTGTATATCTAAAATATTTATATCCAAGAAAATGAAGAAAAAAGTCACAATTCAAGCATACATTAGTCCACTGGTCCTGCTGCTTTGCACTGCTGCCAAATTGTCTGAAACAAGGAGGCCACTGCATGTTCTCCTTCATTACAAGAAAGACAAATTTGGCTTTTTGGGCATTTTAGTGATGCAAAGAATATCTATGCCTGAGGGATGAAAACAAGAGGAGTGCCACCCAACACTCATCCTACATTTGTTAAGCTAATAGTGAGGACACTAATGAAGCAGATGGTCCCAAAAACAAAATGTCAAAAATAATTATTGTTGTGCACAATAAGCACTTTCAAACTATATTATTATACATGCATTAATCCTATATTTTATCTTAAGCCAAAACTTTGTACTAAAATAGCTTAAAATAAATGTTATCAATAACATATCTGGTTAATTTAATGAACGTTGAAACCCTTTACTTGGTCCCATTCTTTCACAAGGTAATTGAAAGTGTTTTACAGAGAAATAAACAAAGGTGAAGAAAATTACATTAAATACAATAAACACGCTAAAGGAATAGTGGTAAAGTTTAAGCATCACTTAGAGAGACATAAAACTACACAAAAGCTAACTTAAAACCTGGAAGTGGATAAGAAATTATAAAAAAAAAGCCCAATAAAATCATATTGAGCATTAATTGGAGAGCTGCAGCAAGCAATGCTTTCTGTTCTTTATGAAGGTAGACAAACTTTTCTGAAATAAGAGTAATTAGATAACACTCTGATAACATGGAAAATTATTATTCTGATAATGTCATAATGTTATTTTTGTGAAACAATCTGTATCTTTAAAAAGAAAAGTTCAATTACCTGCTGACTCATTTGATAAACAATGTGAAAATGTCAAGCTTCTTTCTAAGTGTTTTTTTTATTATTCTTTTCTAAAAATGTTGCACACTTATATTTCAGGTTCTAATCTTGTTTCTCGAGATGTATTTTTTTAATCTACATTAAAAAAAACGTTCTGGTACGTCTTGAAGAGAAATATCTGCAACATTGAGGCTTTATGATTCGTGAAACATGAATTCTTATGATTTTAGAGAAACTTTCCCCCTGCTTTCTCTTTTTGCTTTATTCATCTTTTAAGACACATCTCCCCCTCTCATGCGTTTTACTGCTGACACTCACCCTCCCTCTCGCTCTTCATCTCTCCTGGTTAATTATCTGCTGGCATCCACTCGCTACTAATGAGACCGCTAAACTGTCCAGACAGGCCTGGGGCTGCTCTGTCACTCTGTGCGCTTTCAGGGAGTCGAACTCTGCAGTGTGAGTATGTGTACATAATTACAGACATCATTTATAGCCCCCTGCAGGTGTGTGAGTGCATATTCAGATGTCTACACACACATAGACGCTTGTCTATTGTCACAATGCCAGTCTGCTAATTTAAAGTGTATGTTGTGCGAGTGATGTCACACATCATGTCATCACTTCAGGCTTCCTCACTGCTGTTTCTGCCGCCAAGAATGATTGGACCGTGGTTTTTATGGTGTTGAGTCAAAAAGCCGCCACTCGGCGTGGGGTAACATGTCTGTTTTTGTGTGTGAAAATGTGTTTTGTATACTATGCAATCTGGGGCCGGAGACGTAGTGATGAAGGGTCTGACACACACTTTAATGGGATTTCCCGGCCCGTCATCCATCCCCCACACTGTACGGCACACAGAGGCAGAAGAGGCTCTGAAAATAAAAGCCGAGCGGGAGTGTGTTGCTTCGTGAGGGGCGGAGATGGAATGAGTTAAATTGCTTGCAGAAATCTATTTCCATCTCAATTTGAGATGCTTTAGGCCTGAATCAGAACCGATAGCATCATTCCTGCTCATTCTGTCCAGATCGTCTAGACAAGTTCTGACCAGGTTTTGTTGTAAATATTTTAAAAAAAGAGCTCAAAAGCTTTACCTGAAGCAGTCGTAGCAGTTTATTATAGCCAAAACACTCAGTTTCACGTTCCTTGTAAGTCAACACCTGGGTTACGATCCCCCATCATGGTGGTTTCAAATGTC
>NW_006800357.1:184976-312765 GCF_000485575.1 Poecilia formosa
CACATATAATGTATTGATCAATGTTCCAGTAATTAATCAAAGGTTAAAGGTGGGTTTTTAGCTTTAATTCAAATGAACTCAATGTTTTGACAGTTTTGCTTTTTTTCTGGAAGTTTGTTCCAGATGGGTGGAGCATACAAACTGAATTCTGCTTCTCCAGTTTTGGTTCTGGGGATGCAAAGTAGACTAGAATCAGAAGACCTGAGTGGTCTAGAAGGTCGATAAAACACCAGGTCTATAATGTATCTGAGCCATTCAGGGATCTATAAACGGTCTAATGTTTGAGCTACAGGGTGCCAGTTTAAGGATTTGAGGTGATGTGCTCTATTTTCCTAATTTTTGTGAGAACACGTGCGGCAGCATTCAGGATACTGAATTCAGACAGTTTCAACTGAAACTGACTGAATTTTTTTAGGCAGACCTGTAAAGACACTATTGCAGTAGTCAGTGAGACTAAAGATATGGATGAGTTTCTCAAGATCTTGCTGGGACATTAGTTATTTAATTCTGGAAATGTTCTGATTTTGCAATTGCCTTTATATGTCTCGGAAGGTTCAAGCCTGAGTTCATCACTACACCCAGTTTTCAGGCCTAATGCATAACTTCAGTTATGACACATCCTTGCATTGGTTTGTTCTAAGCATCTGCTCGGTGTTTGAATTGGTTCGTGACCACCTTTACTTAAATTTCAAAGAGAGATTTAAAATCAAAAACCAAACCATTTGCCTTTTTAAAGTAATAGAATTAAAAACATCAAGACCGCTGAAAGATCAAAAAGTCATGTAGCCTTTTATAGGATTATATAAGAGCTTGATGTTATTAGTTTAATTATCAGTCTCTGTAGAAACTACGTGGTTCAATGATTCAAATCTTATTTCTAGATAAAGTACTATTAATGTATTTCACCATTAATTTTTTTCCACTTTTATTTTTCAGATTTATGCAAAGTAAACACACCTTCTTATCCAATAAGAAGTATCAGACCACATAGTTAATATGATTTAATTTGAACAATTCTATCAAAAAACTATTTAAATTCATTGGGATTAACTTGGACATTTTTGTAAAGCTCTTAACAATAACATAACTGTCATCAAACATGTACAAGTTTTGATTAAACTTTGATTTGAACTAAACTGAGTTGGTGGGATATCATCCATCTGTACATTGCAACATTACAGAGAGGTGCTGCCACCAATTTCTACATCCAATGTGGTTTGTCCTGCTTTGCTAGCTTTGGCTGTCAGACTTTTGTTGATGTGCCAGTTTCTACTCACCACCATTTGTTCACACTCTCATAAAGTCACAACAAAGTCCTTGTAACTCAAGATGGGCCTGATGGGCCTTTAATTGCATCCTGTTTTTAGGTACAAAGGTGCAGTTTAGATTGTGATGCATCGTTGATGCATCTTTGCGCAAGTTCTAAGTGTAGGACGTGACAGCACCAAATTAGTGTATTCATGTGTAATAAGGACCTTTCATGCTGAAACATGCTGCTCTTGCCTTTACGAAGATGATTTCTTAATGGAGGCTTAAAAGTTATGTAAGAATCAAGTGTAGCATAACAATCCTTTGCTTTTGTTTTGGTCTTGATTAACAACCAAAAGATCAGTGTTGTTTTCAGTTAGTATGAATCAACAAAGGCAGCATAGTGAGGTGGTATAATTGAGGGATCTTGATTAAAATAAAATATCAACAAATAGTTTATTTCACCAATTCATTTCAGAGTGAAGCTTGTCTAAATAGATTTATGCATACATAGTGATATATTTCAAGCATTTATATTGATTGATTTCATTGCTTATGCTAATAAATATCAAGTATTTGCTATCTCTGAAAATTAGAATAGGATTTTTAATATAGATATTTAGTCCTCCTGAAGAGTATGTCCATGGTACAGCACTCGATACTGAGTTGGGGCTCCTTTTGCATGAACTACTGAATGTGACATGGAGCTGATTATCCTGTAGCTTTGCTGAGGTGTTAAGGAAGCCACATGTGCTCTAATAGTGGTCTTTAACTCTTCTGCATTTTTGGATCGGGTGTCATTTGAAAGACAAGGTGCTGTGACAAACCAGCTTCTTTAGCAATGACTTTACTTTTTCAGTTCAATTGCCAAAATGAATAAATATTTTATTATTAGTCAAATTTATGGTGATGCAACTCTGCAGAGCATTTTCTGGCAAATTAAAACTGAATTTTATGTTCAAGGCCTGTTTAAATAAGCTGTCTGGAAGAAAAAAAAGTAAGGAGAACAAAACTTTTTGACACTTGAAAGTTAATGTATTAAAAGTTATTTATGAAAGTTAATTTATCGCAATTATATTCATACCTTGATGCCTACAACCACTTTCCCTAAACAGCTTTATGACTTAGACCAGCAGAAATCAAATTTACCCTCAAATGGTGTTATGCTTATGTTATACATCACTTTTTTTCAGTTGCGTTTTTGGGGAATTGGTCACATAAATGCACAAAAACATATACTTGTACTGTAATTAATGAAACATTTTGATGTGTAAATGGCAACACTTGGAAATATTTTATGTTTCAATTGTTTATTTCTTATTTTTTCTGATGTAAAGCACTTTGAACTGCCTTGTTGCTGAAATGTCCAATCAAATAAAATTTCATTAGATTTTTTTCAATTTATTTTAAGGTTGAAGGTTTTTTTTAAAATATCATTACTAACATTTCTTGTTAATGTTTTTAGTATTGAGAACTGCTTCACACAGTTTCTCTCAGCAAAATAAGTTTGAATACAGCAGCATAAAATATAATGAAAGACAAAGAAAAATTAATAGAACGACAAAATTTCTTGAGCAAAATGAAGTCTACTCTCAAATACACACACACACACACACACACCTGGATTCCTTTAAAGTCTAAGTGTTGTATTTAGTGTAAATAACGTGACACGTTTGATGCTCACAAAATTAATGACAACATTCAGTCTAAATAACAGAGAGGCTCATTTCCGTCTGGCCTGTTGTCTGTGGGGTGGAAGGCAACTCATCTGGCAGGGATGGCAATTAACGTGTGTTTTATTTATTTATTTTATTTATTTATTTATTTATTTATTTATTTATGTGTTGCAATAATTTAAAAAAGAGCAACGTGAACAAAATTCACATTGCAAAACATGCAGTAAATTCTGTATATGGATGCTCTTAAACCTATTGTTTCTTCCGTGATAATTATTGTAAGGTCTCTGAATTGCAATGATGAGCATGTTATATATATTTTTTCTCACTTTGTCTTAAAAATAAAATCTGATTATTTTCATACAAAATCCAATTTTAATCATTTTTTGTTTTTTCAGACTTACTACAAATGAAAAATGTGAAATTATTTTACAGAACCTGCGTTTATTTCAGTCATCCACTCTTGAACTTGACCTGAATTCAAAGTTCAAATAAATACAAACTGTAAAATAAGATGGTAGGGAGTGCGGAGGCAGACGTCACTCTGAAATATGGAAACCCAAGGAGTTAAAAAAAATCCAGATTTTCCAGGAATTTTATCTTCAGAAACAGAAAATTCAATTATTCAATAAATCATGGCCCAGCCCTTTCCATTACTTTTGCCTAAACACTTTCACACATTTCTATAGGTCTACACATTGCCACAATTTATTGGCACTTTCATTTTATTAGTAGTATTATTTTGTTCTTATTTCTATCGTTGCGTGTTTACGTGCGTGCATTTACTTTGTTTTTTTAGTCTCTCTTCCTGCTCCAACAATGATGCCACTCTGCAATTTACAGTAAAAACGCAGCAGGTCCAAACCCCCTTACTGTGAGGAAAGTAAATAGTCTTTTAAAGAGACAGCTTTGCATTGTGTTTGCACTGTAGCAGTTGCCACTTCATGACTCATTGTTACTCACCAAACCCCAATGTAAGAGCTTGCAAATAGCCTCCAGCCACCCATTCTCCGGGAAGGTGCCAGCTTCGACAAATGCATGCCTATTGCCTTCCAGGTATCTTGTAATGACTTAATCAGATGAGGGGGCTGTGGTGACGGCACAAAATATGGGAATGGTGGAAACAGTTGTGAGAAGACTTTCTAAAGGCAACAGGTGACATGCTTGTTTTGTTGGGCAAGTGGCGTTCACTGCGTTTACAGTAATGGCTTTAGTTGAAACATGACTGTCAGTGGAAAATATTTTTGTATTTAGTTTCCTCTGGCAAGCAGCTGAAGAACGACCACGCATACTCTAAGCTGTGTTGTCAGGAAACTGCTGATGCATACAGCTGTTCTGGGTGACTCTAAATATGACTAAAATATGGAAATATCAGAATTGTGGTTGATATGTAGCACACAGGCTTCTGATCAATGCCATCAAGTTCTGCAGAAGTCAAATATAGAAGTGTGTTGTAAGCCAGAAGGAAACTCCTACAGCAGGGGTGTCAAACTCCAGTCCTCAAGGGCCTCTGTCCTGCAACTTTTAGATGTGCCTCTGCTGCACCACACCTGAAAAGAATAATTAGGTCATTAGCAAGGCTCAGGAGAACCGATCTACACAGGGAGGAGGTAATTAAGCCATTTCATTCCACTGTTTTTTACCTGTGGCACATCTAAACACTGCAGGACAGCGGCCCTTGAGGACTGGAGTTTGACACCCCTGTCCTACAGCATGCAGGACTGTGGACCTGAGGACAAAGGCTGAGAAACACAGTTCTTTGGATCTTTGGAAATATAGTAAATGTGTTATTACAATGTGTAGACTATTTAGATGTGTCAGTAAGGGAATAGTGTTTGGGGAGCAATTATATATCTTTGTTTATCTTTCTGACTTTGTCAAGCTTCATTTCTAACCTGCTGAGTTCTTCTCCATGTCTATTTTGATTCTTCAGCTTTATTTATGAAAGTTCAGAACATATCTGAGTGTTGTGATTGTCTCAGTCCTGAACTTCCAAAGATGTACAACGTTGACCTTTTATCACCTGAAGAACATTTCAGGGGGCGTACAGCCAATCAATGATGAGGAAAATAAATAGTCCTACTAGATTGGCTGCAAAGCAGCTGAAGTGCTTACTATTTCTGTAATGAATGGTATTTCAGAGTCCTGAAATACAGATTCTAAGCATTCAGCTTCCCAGTTCCATTTTCTTTAGAATATTTTAGATATGCTCTACAAAACCATCCATGAACAGACATATTTTCTTTAAATAGTTGTGACTTGTGTTCCACAGATAAATCCACAAATAGGTGAATCTGTGAATACACCTATTTGCAGATTAAAAAGTTGGAGTTTTAATTTATCAACAGCTGACCTCAGACTCCAGTGGATATGCTTTCACTCACCCCTGTCCATCTGGAATGGCACATGGGTTGACAGTGCTTTATTTCTGTCCATTATTTTACCTTCAATTAGGTAGATTGATGTCTCCCGCATCAATTAGGGCACATCTTGAGTTCCGCTGGTCTTTTCCATCAGCGAGAGCAGGTGATATCTTTTCACCTAAATCCTAATGACACCTCACTCTCTTTGTATTGCCATGTGCTGCTGTGCCAGCTAAGGTGTCAGGCCAGCTGAAAAGAAAGTGTCTTCATCCAAACAGTATCGGGCTTCTCTCCTTGGGGATCAGTAGATCTTCTTTGTACGTTGGCCAGCTCAATAATTCATGACCACCTATTTAAAAATGCAATGAAGTAGCTGTCACTTAGCACACTCTCTCTGCTCTGGCTCTGGATTGTGATCCCGCACGAAAGGCCTTGCTTCCTGTCAGTGACTCAGTCTTTCTGCGTAACCTGAGCCCCGACTTCGCGCCTCCACTGCCACCTTCCTCTTGCTGGTTCTCGCCTGGCTCTGGGGTGTGTAGTTACCATTTGGATACTTGATCTTAGGCTTTGCTGGTTTCCTTTTCTCAGCTCCATGATTAGACCCTATAGAGTGTCAAACTCCCTGTTTGACACCTCAGGTTGGGTATCGGTCTGCATCATGACTCTGTTTCGGAGAAGACAGTTCTTTTATTCTGCTGTAGTTTTTTGTAGGTAAAGCGAGGCAGCAGCTCTTTCTTGTAACAGTAAAATTCAAAAGTTCAGATTGAGGATGTTTTGTAATTGACAAAACATTCAGGCACATCTATATGTACTGTTACCTCTTATTTATATGAAGACTGTAGCTCCTTACTTTAGGTATGAATTAATCAAATCTAAGGCCTTGATTAAATCAAAATCGTTTCTAAAATGATGATCATATTAAAACATTGTCAACCTGAACAATCAAATTTTGTTTAACTTAAAATATTTTATGAAACCTAGATCTCTTTAGGTTCGTATATTAAATTAACCTTTTATAAGGATAAAATATTTATGTTGAAATTCTTAACTTCAACTATATTACACCATACCAAAAACGGCATGGTCAAACATAACATTTTATTTTAAATAATCAGAACGTTAGTTTTGATTAATTTGTAACATCTGGTTTAGAGATAAAATCTTTGTAATTGATCTTGCATCAACTCTGTTGCCACCTGTCACAAACTCTTGGATGGTCTCCAGCCCATGAGCACTTTTTTAATGATGTCAGAACGTGGGTCACTTGGTAACAACCACTAAATCATTCACCTGCGCTTTAAGTGACTGACATTGACAAAGTGCTCTGCTGCTGAAACCGATTTAAAGAAAGACATACATTTCAAAGCATGCGTAAAAATGACATGCTTGGAAGACTTTTCACTGGATTGTCTTGCTGTGGTGTTTGCTTCTAGTGTGTTTACAAAAATTTCACATATCTGAGATTATTTTGTGAGAAATTTAAACTCACCAAGTGTAAATTTACAGACCCATTCAATATATACCCATTAGAATATATTTAAAAACCCATTTGATAATAATAAAAAGATGACCTTTAAGATGAGTATCAGATCAGACCAATAAAAAAAAAAACATTTTGTTTTTTTTTAAAGCAGAAGTGTGAGCTTAAAGAAAAACATATCAGCTTAAAAGTTATTGTTGGAGCCTACTGAGTATTGGATTAAATTAGGATTTGCTAAATGACGGATGTTATTGATCCAAAGTTATGCTAATGATTACAAATGGGAGAGCTATTTTTTTATTTTCCATCCATCCATCCATCCATCCATCCATCCATCCATCCATCCATCCACCCATCCATTTTCTTCCGTTTATACGCGATCGGGTCGCGGGGGCAGCAGATTCAGAAGGGAGGCCCAGACTTCCCTTTCTCCAGCCACTTCTTCCAGCTCCTCCAGGGAACCCCAAGGCGTTCCCAGGCCAGCCGAGAGACATAGTCCCTCCAGCATGTCCTGGGTCTTCCCTGAGGCCTCCTCCCGTTGGGACGTACCTGGAACACCTCACCAGGGAGGCATCCAGGAGGCATCCTGACCAGATGCCCGAGCCACCTCAACTGGCTCCTCTTGACGTGGAGGAGCAGCGGCTCTACTCTGAGTCCCTGATCCCTGAGTCCCTGAGTCTCTGAGTATTTTTTATTTATTTTATTTTATTTTATTTTTTTGGTTTAGGGCCTCCTCCTAGTCATGTCTGAGTCCTGGTGTTATTGACAAGAAGAGGCAGCTGCTGTTTTTGGTCTGATTGTTTGCAGTGAAGAAGTGAGAAGTGAAACAGTTTTTCTACCACAAAAGTAATGTTTATATTTAAATTTTTGTATAAAATCAACTCAGACTTTATTTTTGAAAGTAAAGCTAATCACTTAACTTTATTCTGAGTGCTTTTTATTTTTATTGCGTTGAGAACTTTCTCTTTAAAATACTAATTTTTAATTATGATGCAAGTCTAGCCCTGACAGTTATTTTGAAAGAGTACTTTTAATTTGACAAACTAGATTTATCTGGATGGATTTTCTAATTTATTGAATTTGACTTTAATAATCAGTTTAAAAGTACAGACTATAGGTTTTAGGGACATCTCGGGGCTAAATTTTGAAATCCAAAAGAATAATTAACTCACAAAAACCTGTTCCCAGCCAAGTCCACCCAGTCAACCGGCCAGCCAGCCATCCTGGTCTTTGGAGGGTCACAAGGAGTTGCAGTGAGAGGGCAGCTAAGAGCAGAAACTCAGGAAAGGGGCAGAAGAAACCCCTGATGCATCACTGAATACCAGTGATTATTTCTGAAGTAATTTCACCAGGAGTTATTTGGCTATGTATTGCATAATTACTTGTAAGAAGTTGTAGTTCATTCTAGAAATTGAACAATACTCTTGATCTTTGATTACTAATATTTCTTAGAGATGCACAATGTACCAAATCACAATATTTATTGCAATATTACAATTGCACAGCACTGTTTGGATGCATTATTTGGAGTCTTTTATTTTTTAGATGTCAGGCTTTTTTGGTTTGTATATCAATACTATATTTGGCCCCAGTTCCCTTAATGTCCAGATCTGTTTTACATCTTTAGTAGTTGAGATGCTAAAGTTTCCTGAGAGTGATGGGAAGTCTCACTATAATGGCAAAGAAATGTGTCTGGAAAATGTGGGTTAATTATCCTAAATATCATTTTACACAATAGTATTTCCAAATAAATATTTTTTGTGATATATTGGAACCCTAATAAATTTGATTTAAGTTCTGGTTAGTAAACAATAAAAAAGGTATCACAGACCACCAAGACAAAGACTGTTTTACTATTAAACATTCACTTAAGAGCTTAAACTTCTCTGGAAATGGTTGACTAATCAAATTAACCACTTCCAGTTTAGTTAGTTTTTTTTTTTTTTTAGTTTTCCACCAAAACCTTTTAGGCTCGACTCTATGGAAGTAGTTCAAAGACCATACCAGTTTCTACTTGAAGAATTATCAAAGCTTGAGTTCTTGAGTAAAGCTCTCACAACTGTGGACACTCTTATCTGGCGTCTGTTGGTAATTTTACAGGGTTTCTTTCACATCCAAGTCATGGAATGTTGTGGTGACTCGGTTGAGTCAAAAACAGTGGAACGCTGTATTCCTGAGAATATTTCAAAGTTGTTTATCTTTTCTGTCATGATTTACTCCGTTTACATTCAGCCGTTGCTCCTTCCCAGAGCATTGTGTTTTGTTGTCAGAAGTAGGAACAGCTTTACTTCCTGGATCACTTGACAAATAACTTAGGGAGGCTATGGCCACAGTTCAGAGACTCATCATAGTGAGAACATGTATCATTCTGTAAGTATATACAATGTCAGAAAAGGAACGATTACACTGATAGAGCAGATGTGATCCAAGATTAAGCTTCTTATAATATTCCGACCATTTCAGTTAGAAAATTATTTCTAATGGTTCTTCATGTCACTCATCAAAGAGGAGCTAAACTGTACGGATGAGTACAAGGAATTTAGACCAGTGGGTCACAGTGTGAACGACATTAAATAGATGTGTTTAAATCTTAATTGAACTTGTGGATTTGTCTTTTATGGACTGATTGAGACTGTCACATTCACTATACTGTTCTTTCCTTCTGAAAAGCTTGGAGTGCCAGATGAGCTTTTAGTCTCAGTAGGAATCTATTTTTCTTCTAGCTACGCACTAAAGTACCAGAAAATGAGATCCAGACTGATTCTGAACAATAAAACATCTCGGCATCGCTTGTAACATCTGTGAAATCAATGTAGATTGCTTAATATTACATTCTAAACATTGAGGCTCATCAAACCACCACTTCGCCAGGTTTTCATTCACAACATCTTGCGTACATCCTGTTGTGGATTCTTTCACTCCCTGCTCTTCTAACCTCTATTAATCACATCAGAAATTTCCCACAGTGTTTTACAGAAAGCCAGTCCTTTTACTGGACATTTTGTTTTTGCCCCAAAGTTACCGAAGTCAAATTTATATTTTGACTGAGGGGAAAATGCTTTAGTTGGATGTCTTTTCTACATGGACCTTCAGCATCAATATGTGAATTTAAGTATTACATTGTCATAATAATCATGCCCCTTGAATCACAAACTAAAACCTTTTTGTATTTTATTTGAAATTATGTGGTACACCAATACAAGCTAACACATAGCTGTAGTGGTATTCTTTGAAGACTAGATGCTTTTAGAGAGCATTAATGAACTGATGACAACAGAAACCAGAGAAAACACTGGTGAACACATAAGTATCGAAAATCACTTATTGAAAGTATACGTGGTGTTCAATGAAATTTGTCAGCAGCTCTCTCTCTTTAAATATTAAATACAAAAGAAATATTTTTGCACACAACTTGAGACAGACAGAACTATGAAGTTGGAATAGATAATCCTTTATTATCCCACACCTAAGAAATTCAGGTGTGCCAGCAGCAAGTTGCAGGTTAATAAAAGTATGCATATTCAAAGACAAAGAAGATATATGTAAAATAAGAATAAGAAACTGAGAAATGGCAAATTTACAAAATAAGAAAAATACTGCTGCACAGTTATTAAAAATGACATATTATATTCAAAAGAACTATGTAACTTAGCTGGGTAATTTAAAAAAATCTGAATAACTTTGCATGTCAAAAAAAACATCAAAAATGAAAAAAATGTAAATAACAGCACAGATGTAAACTCTTAAGTTTGACAATGTCCTATTGAGTCTGTAGAGTAAATACTTGGCATTTGACAGGTTAGAATCATTTTATTAATGTGTACTAGTTTAATTTGCTGTGCTTTAATTGCAGACGCTGAGCGACAGGCCATTCATCCAGAAACTGTTTCGCCCTGTTTCGCCCGACTGCAATGCACACACACTTGGCGACCTGCTGAAGGAGATGTATCCAGATGCTTTGACAAATGATGGTAAGCAATCAAGCAGCGATTTCAAGCATTACCAGCTTAACCACTAAGTCCAGACAATTTTTTGCCTGATTGTTTAATTAAATATAAGCTGTGTTACTCTTGATAAAGAAAAAGGAAAGGACTGTCCTCAAGGTTATTTTATTTGTTCTGCTTGTGAAGGAATTTTTGAGATCCACATTTTCTGATAAAACTACTGGAGGACAAAAATGAGGGTTAATAGCATTTGCATTGAATAAAGATGTGGGCAAACGCAATGAAAGTGAAAGGAGAGAGTGAGAGGAAAGCTTAGATATGACAAGAATTTTGAGTTTTCCACCAGACATCTAACACACTTAGCTATCAAGGATGTCTAAGTGTGCCATTTATTTTTACAACAAAGCTTCCACCTACACTCACTCAGATGACAGCCCAAAATACATTTAAGTTAGATGTGAAGTTTACAAAATATTAGGGATCTAGACCAAACTGCTTGTGTCAAAACACTTCAGGTGACATCCACTAAAAGTGCAGCTCAAATCGACTTTATAGACAACCAACTATGAAACTGAGTTGGTAAAAAGAAAAATTTCTATTCCATAAATAAATGGCTCAACATTCAGAGTTGAAGAGTGTTGATGTGGATGAAAATCTAACAATATAATTGTTAGATATAAATCAAATACAACACATTCCTCTTTATTGCCACCTAAAACTGACATTTTTTTATAATTGCGTTTATCTTTTCAGTTAGTTCACATGCCAGACAGTGGCTGCTTTGTTTTATCTGATATGCTGCTGGGGTGCAGCAATATATTAAATTTACGTGTCAATACCGAGTTCAAGAGAAGTATCATTGTTGAATAATCTGAGGAAATTTGAATGCATCACATTTTCCTCAGCCTTCTCTCATTCTCCTTGAGCTTTAGCACACTGGTTTATACAATTTATTTCAGGTGCAAACATAAGGCAGACCGTCCAACTGCTGTAACACGTTGTTGGAAACCAGAGTTAGCGTAGCACATTAGCACATTAAATATAGGGAGTCATACTTAAACTACTTTCCTTTCCACCTCAATCTTAATTTTATTTTACCAGATGAGGTCACACAACAGAAGGTAGATAGTGGTTTGAGAGAGACGCAACCTTTAAGAGAAATATGATGATGTATTAATATCACATGCTTTGTAATCTCATGAAACCCCTTTAATACGTAGCATAAAAAATTAAGTACCAACACGTAGGCTTGTCATGATATGTTTTGCTGAGTGATGAACTGTTTCACAAATTATTTTGAAATGTAATACTGTGATAATAGTAATGCAAGTTCCTTCTCTCAAAAACCAACTTGTATTCTGTGAAGAACACTACAAATATATCCAAAATAAAACACAACAACCAAAAACGATAAATGGAAATAAAAACTACAGGCAACCACAACCATAAATTAAATTGATTGTCTCTGAACCAAAATATATTAATCAGAATGGATATGATCAAACTAATGTTAAAGTGTTTACTATACAACAGATTTACTTGCACGTTACCTGGTCGTATTAGTAGATCTTTGGTCATCTTGTACCTATTTAGAGCACCTGAATCCAGTGATTCCTCTTTTTTTCACTTTTGGTTCAACTTGTTTTTCCCAAACAAACTATCCAGGTTTTTAAAATAAAAGAAAAAAAGGTTTTAAACCTAGTTATTAAAACAATAGACAGTTACCCTGAGTGATTTGAATAAATTTGTTTTTACTGTAATTTTATTGATCTGCATAAAACACACAAATGGTAGTAATTGAACCGTACCTGTTGTTTCCTGGTTTCTAATTATATTCGGACAGCAGATGCAGCTTTTAAGTTCTGTGGGTTTGTGGTGTACCTTGGAGTTGCAGCTGTAAGGGAGCAGAGCTGATGATGAAAGAAGAGATGAGAGGAAAGGGATAGAGAAAGGCCAAGCAGCAGTCAAAACAGAGAGTGTCTGCAAAAGAAGAGAGGGGAAGTAGATAAAGAGACAATAGTATGTTGGGAGTACAAACCCGCAGGAGACTCACCTGCACAGAGGCGACAACCATTAACACCGCCTTCTCTTGTCTGTCTGCCTACCTGTCTGTCTAATAGCCACTGTCTTTGTGTCTCCATCCAGCATCTCTTTGCTTATATCTCACACTCACTTTCATATCCAGAACTGAAAACCCTGACCGGATTGTAAGATTTTTACTCGGATATATCAGCTACTCATCACCAGAAAATATTTTATTTGGTTAAAATACAGCAATAATACCTACAGAATAGATTTTGTTAGAAGTAGGAGGTGCGTGGCTCAGTCGGTAGAGCAGTTGGACTCATCAATGAAGCCATCTTGTTGTCAGTTCTCAGATTACATGTGAGATTACTGTTGAATAAAAGGGCACCAGTTCCAAAAGCGCTCCTTAAAAGCGGCAAGAAAATGTGTTTTGAGCTTGTGTCACTAAAGACATTGTGCCCAGTGTTGCTACATATCTTAAGTTTGATAGATTTTTTTAATTTATTTATTTATTTTTTTATTTAAATGGGACAGCACATATTAATGAATGTACAATGTTGTAAATACACCAGATTTAACAAAATGCTCATTTCCATTCGAAGTCCCAAAAAACAAACACAAGATACAAACATTCATACAATACCTTGCATAAAAATATAAAATACGATAAAAACAAACAAAACCTCTTTTATATTTGCGAAATTCTTCAAAGATACTTTAGGTTCAAAGATTGTAGTGCTTGACACCAAGTACCTTGAGCCTTTGAGTACCGCAAGGCTCCAGTACCCCACATTTGATTTTTTTTTATTTTTTTTATCAGTGGCTTGGTAACTGTTGTTTTTTTTATATTGGGTGAAAACAGCTGATGAGTTTATTATTTGAATCAGATCAAATGCATTGATAGACAAAACTTTAAGGAAAGTTGTGGATAGGATATCAAGACAGCAGGACGAGGAGTTTAACTGACATGTAATTAAACATTATGCTGTTGTTTGCCTTGCCTTGCTAGAGTGGAGTTCAGATCTTAGAGTCACAGGAGGGTTTGGTAATCAGGATTATTGATGATTTTGCTATTGATGTCACAGAAGAATATATCAGTTGCAGGTTTTTGTCTTAAGTGATTTGTTCAGTTTTTTTCTTGTAGATTTTGCAGGGAACCTGGAATCGAGTGTTTAATGGGAGCAGTGGAATCTATAACATCTGGCATTTTAAAATGGAAGTTTTCTATCAACTCATTGGCATGCTGAAGGGGAGATGTGAGAGTAAACTTGATTTCATAGACGGTTTCATAGACCGTACTTCCACTGGCATTTATAAATTCAGGCCGGATTAACAACCCCCAGTTTCCATTGCGAAAAGGATTTACAAATGGGGATTGCTGTTTGCAACAGTGTTTATAAACACAAAAAGTAAGTTAAGGACGAAACTAAATAATATACAACCAATATTAGTGTATTTGTTTCCATGGATGTCATTGTTTGGCTCTGTGGGAACAGTGTGGATCCTTGAATTTTTTAGATAAAAGGCTAAATTAAACAGGTTGTTATGTAAAGATCATTATTTTTGAGCAATGTATTTACTTCAAGGTCCTTTGTGAAACAGATACAATACTAGAATTCATGTCCTCGTAACATATTTCAATGTTTTCATAGAAACAAGTGTTTTTTTTTTTTTTTTTTTTTTTGCAGCTAAAGAGTTTTTATTGTACAATGCTTAGACTTGGATTCCAGTCTGTAGTAAAAGCTGTTTAGTTTAGGCTTTAGGCAACAAACCATTCAGCCAACGCTTGAGATGGTCTCTAAACAGTAACATCTGCTAAACACTATGATCTTCTTGAAGGATATTTTTAACCATGTGATGGATGGTTTTACAGCCCCTGATTTGTTTCAGTCCTGTTACTCTTTATATATTTAATTGGGACTGAATTGCTAAATTTTTATCTAGCGTGAATATTTCCTGGAAAGAAAAAGAGCATCTTACTATTTTTTTCTACTTTTTTTTTTTTTTTTACCTTGATCTAACTTGTTTTTCTTCTTTGATCCTATATCTCTGTCTCAGGTGTAGTCTTCAACATCTTCTGTCTGCTGTGGAGGCCTTTTATGTCTTTGAGTTTAAATCTCGGCTTTTCTTTTCTCTCCTCCCTCCAGAGGAGTCTGCCAGCCTGCCTGGTTGATCAAGGTGAAAGTGGCCCTTTTGTCTAAAGACGTTTGTTTGGTTTCCTCCTCTTCCTCGGGTGGTAGATAGGTTGGATGATAGCCAAGGATTATGGTGGCGTGTTTGGATTGGAGAACCCGGGGAAGTGTGTTCAGAGACTTTGTAGAGCGGTGGCGTTTTAAGGGAGTGGTTAGCAGGTATTGTTCATAAGTTCAGTGAACTTTTTTTTTTATTATTATTTTATCTCCAAGACCCTAACATATAACAGTCTGGGGTGCTCTACATCTCTGTGATCTTTCAAACATAAAATAACAACCCTTTCTTTCAAACACACTCCCTCCCTGTTATGTCTGAGAGAGGATTTCTATTGACCCCTCTGGGACCCAGAAACCAGTTGCAGCAAACAAATAGGGGTGGCTTGCATTAAGAGCTGGAATGACTGGGGATTCCCAAATCTTTTCAAAGCCATGGACGAAAGTCTGTGTTGCCATGAGGCTACCCCCGCGCCGCGTGAACCAAACTCAAAACATTGCGTTCCCGTAAGCAGCGGTCAGCTCTGACGTGTGTTCGTACTGTCTCATGTATTTTGTTTTTCTGAAATCAGGTGTGTTATTGAGCAAGATTTTTGGCAGAACACTTTGGGCTTACTGCAAAAGTCAGTCTAGGGGGCAGTACTTCCCACATGTTCAATGACTGACAGATAATTCTCGTAAGCAAGGTGTCTGTTTTCTTTAAAGGTGTCTTTTTTAATTATTTTTGGAGTTGTGCCTAGTCTTGAAAAACCCTGTATTGATATCTGTCTGTGAATAATCAAAGGAAACCCCCACATTTTCATAATCCCCCCACAACTCCACCTTGGCCCCTCCTTTTCAGCTGGGTGACAAATCCACACCGTTTCCCACCCACGTTCCTCCACCTCATTCCCATGTATGGCGCCGCCCACACATGAATCTCATGCCCCTTCACAGAGGCTGTCTTGGCAGCCAATACAGCTGTGCTTATCAGACACTATGTCTCAATTCAGAGGCTGCAGGGGGAAGTGCAGGTTTCAGTGGCTGTTTTGATTCAGATGATAGTGGGTTATGGTTCGTATGTGGAGGCGTTTGAGATGTGCGACAGGGGAATTCAGAATGGCTCGAAAGCCTGCTCAATGACGCTATCTATTGTTGACTGACATGAGCTCTGCTTTAATCTTTCTGCTTTCTAACTCTAGTCACAACAGAGTGGCTAAAAAAAATAAAACAATTAGACTATTGGAAAAACATATCAAAATACCTTCAAGACTGAGAAACCCTTCTGTAGAGAGACCATAATCTACACTTATTAGTTTAGTGAAATTTTCTGCAGAATCTTTAGAAAGATTCTTTTGTGGCATGTTTGTGTGAAAATGTTACGGATCTGAATCTTCTATTTTCTCCACTCTTAATAGATTTTTTTTTAATTGTCACTGCCAGCCAAATTTGAATTTTTTTTGCCCTTTAAAGATTTGTTTGAAATTATTTAGCCGGATGTGAAAATATATTTGCCCCCCTTTTTAAATTCTCCTTGCTTTTTTTAGGTTCAGTTTTACAACTTACTGTTTATTGCCATTACTGCAGAAAGAAGAAACCACCTAAATAAAACCAATTATGTAAAGTAGTCTAAACTAGTGTTTTCCAGTGTTTCCCATTCCTGGCCGTTAAGGCACACTACTCTGTGTGTTTTAGGTAATTTCCTGCTGTAGGCCATCTTATGTCAATTGATGGCTGATTAACAAGCTTATACTGAACTGCAATAATCTGAATCAGATGTGTTTAAAGCAGGGAAACATCTAAAACACTGGTGTTAAAGATCTTGTAAAGCAAAACATTAGGTCTAGTGCTAAAAATATTCCAGAACAGATAAGAAGTAAAGTCACTGACATATATCAGTCTGTAAAGGATTGCACAACCATTTCTGAGACTTTGGGACCAAAGTGTGAACTTTACCAGGAATTACTTACTAAACGTACCTGGAAAGAGCAGTAGTGACTTATACATAAGGTCACAAAAGGATCTAAAGCATTGCATGCCTCTTTGCCTCATTTGATGTTGGTTTGTGATTCAACAAAAAAAGGCACTGAGCAAAATGCCATCTATTTGTGAGTCCCAAAAAGAAAACCACTGCTGACCAAAAAGCGCACAAAGATCTATTTCATATCTTCCAATTAAATGTCTATGATTCCCATGACTTTTGTCAAGATATTCTGTGGAGCGATGAGACAAAAGTGGAGCTTTTTGGAATGTGTAATGTCAGAAAAAGACATGCTGTACTGGAACATGGTGGTGGAGCTTTGATGGTCTTGGGCTGCTTTGCCTCTTCAAGAACTGTAGGGTTTGCTGTTAATTGCCTTCCCACCCTACAAAGAAAAAAAACACACACAAGATTACATTTTGGAGTAACCTAGTCAGAAGTCTATGCTTTTTTGACATAATAAATGCAATCTTCTATTTGAAACTGCTTTTGCAGTTAGTCTGATTATCACTCTGTGGTATATAGAAAACGTTTGCCAAGAAAAAGCAAAGAACGGTAGAAGTCTTATGGGGAGGAAATACATTTTCATGTATTGCTCTCCATCAATGGTATGTTTACTTATTCGGTCGTTGATGGAAAAAAATAGCATTTACTTTCTTCTTGCAGCATCATAAATGTGTGTTTATTTACCCATTAGTTAGTGGATTCTTATGTCAGCCTGTGAGTCTGAACTGCTGCCAGTTATACGGTCAGACACAGTTTGGTGAAAACTTGCGGTCTTCGTAAATGACATTTGGCTGTGCTTAGCTGAAAGAACATGTCGTCTTGGCCAACAGCAGAGTACCACTTAACCACAGGGTGTGTGTATGTGTCAGCTAAAAGCCATTTTTTTATACATAAGCATCCTTCCATTGAAATACTGTTATCAATAATGTTGTTATGGCTTGGAGGAAGCCCACTAATTACATTACCACTGCTGTAGCCTTCATTTTCAGTTTTATTAAAACCTTGTGCTAATTTAGGGCCTATTCTTTTTTGCCTTGCTGAAGTTTTGGTGGACTTGACTGACTGAAAGCAACCTTTACTTGTATAACTTCTTGTTTGTCCAGATACTGAACATGCAGAATCAGAATTTAAGTTTTTCAGGATTTTCTTTCAGAGCTTATTCCTGGCAAGTCATAATAACCAATTGGCGGTACCTTTGAAAGAGTGTATTGTAGTTCACAAAACAATAAGAAACCTTGTGTATCATCGGTTCCTCTTATGTGTTATACTTCTTGAACAAGGTTTCATAAGCCTGATAAACTGTTTTGGTTTATTTGTAATAGAAGATTCACATTATTTATAGCATAACGAAAACTTATTTTTTTTAAAAAAGTTGTTCTCAAAAGAGTAAGGATGTTTGTATTAAACAAAACAAGTAAATAGGTTTATAATCCAAAATTATGCAGAATGGCTTAAATATAGACTTAAATGTATATTTAGTTTAGAAATACTTTTTAAAATGGATTCAAGCAAAGTTTTTCCTATTGTTAATGGCCACTTCAGAGATTCCCAGAAAACGGTGGTTATCAAACTGGGAAAACACCTGATTTTTAACATTCCTCACTGTTGTATTGTGTCATGTTAACCTCATGGTTACATCTGCACTTTTCGGCAGCATGAGGGGAAATTAAAGCCTCTGTATTTACTGTAATCACAGGCAATTTTTTTCTGCCCTTTAATGTAACACAGAGTAAGACTTGTTTTCCTGTTTACGCTATGATCTCTGTTCTGCTCATGAGTTATTAGCTGTCAATCTGAAGGAATTTCAATTTTTTTCCAACATGTTATGTTTACATTCTGAGGAGATACTCGACTAGTAGCTCCTGAAGTGTTTCAAATATACATATTGTAAGCTACTTGACCATCTTACTCCATACAGTCACTTAATTTCCCCACTGCGGGATTAATAAAGGAATATCTTATCTTATCTTATCTTATCTTATCTTATCTTATCACTGTTATGTAAATGTGGCAACAGAAGTCTCTGAAATTTACTGCACATCAACAGTAGCATGTATTTTTGACATGCTTGTCAAAAATACTCAACATTCAATGCAACCCTTTTACTAGGTTTTGAGTTTATATCCTCAATATTTAACTCAGACAATATATAAAAGGTTTTGAAATGCACTATCAGTGATTTTGGTGAGTGATTTTATTTAATTTTTTTATTTAATTTTAGCTGCTTTTAGTGTCTCTTAAACAACTAAATTGTAGCAAATGGTATTCAGGATATTTTTTGTACTTGCTAAAATAATTAAAAAATGTATCTGTCTTCACAATAGCCTGTTCACTCACCTGTTCAGACAAATTGACCAGAGGCATGCAGAAGGACATAGGTTTCTCTTTTTTGGGCGGGGAAGGAGAAGAGATGTACATTTCTGACAGACATTGCACTGAATGTGTCAACAAAATCATTTTTGAAAACATTTGCAACACCAAAACTCTTGATGGTAATTTGTTTTAAACATAGTTGAAAGGTTGATCTAGTGGGAATTTTCAGAGTTTCTGGCTTCTGGGACAATTACAGGGTCACACTAGAAAGCTAGACAAGTTGGATAAGAGGTAAAATTTCTCAACTGATGCAAATATTTTTGCAAAGGTTAAATATGTTTTTAGGTTGAGAAAGTTGCTGTTGGCACATTTCCTTTAGACTTAGTTGATCGGTTATTTAAATATTCATATTTTATGCTGAGTTAAACTCATAGGCCCAAAATCTGGAAGTAGTGATGGACTCTGATCTGAACCTTCAAAGCCACATAAAGACAGTTATAAAGTCGGCCTTCTATCACCTGAAGAACATCTCCAGGCTTAGGGGACTTATGTCTCATTGAGATCTAGAGAAACTCGTCCATGCGTTTATCTTTAGTCGCATTGATTACTGCAACAGTGTTTTCACAGGTCTGACTAATCAGTCAGACAGCTGCAGCTGATCCAGAACACTGCTGCTCGTGTTTTCACTAAAACCAGGAAGTTAAAGCACATAACACCAGTTTTAAAGTCCCTACACTGGCTCCCTGTAGCTCAGAGAATAAACTATAAAATACTGTTGTTGGCTTATAAATCACTGAACGGCTTAGCACCACAATACATTAAAGGTCTGTTGTCGTCATAGCAACCTTCCAAACCTCTTGGGTCTTCTGGTTCTGGTCTGCTCTGCATCCCCAGAACCAGAACCAAACATGGAGAGGCAGCATTCAGCTTCTATGCACCACAAATCTGTAACAAACTACCAGAAAACTGAAAATCAGCCAAAACACCGATTTCCTTTAAATCCAGACTAAAAACCCACCTGTTTAGAGTTGCTTTTGGAACATAATCATGAAACATTAATCAATAAACTGATGTGTAATGATGACAAAATGTAATGTTGACTTTGATCTATAACACAAAGCACTTTGAAATGCATTGTTGCTGGAAGGTGTTATACAAATAACATTTTATTTGATTTGCTAGTGATAATGGCTTTAAACTCTTGGTGCGACTTTATTGGCTGCTTGACTAAAAACACTCTTCAGTAGCAAAGTCACCTTTACGTTCCCCAATATTTAGATTCACGACTGAACACGTCTCAACTGTCCTGATGGTGCAGATGTTCATTTTGCAATCTGGAAGTTAGATGAATCTTTTTTTTTCCCCCCAGCATTTTATTCATGTTTTAACAACAGTCTAAAGTGGTTTTACTGAGTGTCAGACTGAGTAATTCATATCTAGGTGGTTATTGGGATGACCTATAGGAATATATATTTGACTGAAAATGTTGTGCAAGATGTTGTGGGTGTTGCATACTGTAGATTTCCCCCGTTTCTCATAATGAGACTGTAATACACCTACTCCACCTACATCTAGTCGAAGCCTGAATGCAAGTGAAGAGTATGAAACACCTGCCAGAAAGCCGGTGTGTGTGTGTGTGTGTGTGTGCGCGCGTGCGTGTGTGTGTGTGTGTGTGTGTGAACCAGAGAAAGTGTCTTCTCACCTTTTTTCAGTGAAGCGGGATCACACCTTTTACTTTCTGTGTTTTCTGTCCACCTTACCTCCACAGTGTCTCAGGGTTTTGCTCATTTTACAAGCTTTTCTTCACCTTAATGAGCTCATTTTTATTTATTTGCTGTTCTTTTCAAGTCTACAAAGTTTTTCAGTAACATTAGCCCACTTAAACGCTGTATTTTACTTATATGTGAATAAGTAGAATACTTATCAACACAATTGATCTAAATTATACTTGTAATTTAGATCAAATTTAAACAATATTTTCATCCCAGTCACTTTTAGTCAGATCACACGGTAACGCAGAAACACACAGGACAAACAACCATACTCACACTCACAATGGTAGATTAAATAGACCGGTTAATGTAACAGTCATATTATTTTTTTGTCTGTTTGTATTTACTGTGGGACGAAGTCGGAGTACACATGCATGGAGAGAACATTAGAACTTCATGCAGAAAGACCTCTGGCTGGGATTTGAACCCAGGAACCCTTGTAGTCATTTTGCTGCAAGGCAAAATGACTACCAGCTGTGGCACCTTGCAGCCTAAAATGAGCTAATATAACTCGGTACATCCTTTATCATTTTACATTTATGCTTATATTCTCATTTCACAAATACTTTATATTTTCAAGTATCCAAGTTTTATGTGTTACTGCTACAAAGGTTTCCATAAAGCAAAAAGCAAGCAATTCTGGTGAAGGGAAAAATCTTAACATGTGACGGTTATTGAAAGAAAATACTGCTGCCATTGTTTTCAGTAGGATTATCATCATGCAGACACAAAGTCAAATCCATAATTTTGCTTTAACATACAAGTTGTAATTTACACTTTTGCTAAAAATATTTGTTCCAAATAAGATGTTCTTAATGAGTTTTACTGTTGGCACGATGCTCCATCCGCACTGAACCACCATTTTGTTTTGCAACATCTTTATGGTTGCAGCTTGGTGGTTAGCGTCTTGCCACTACCACCAACAGCTCAGCTCTTGTCTGCATGATTTTTTTTTTTGTTGTTTAGGCATGCTGCAGAAATAATTTCTTTACTTTAAAGAGTTGAATTATTTTCTTCATGCATATCCTTTTTTCAACAAAGATGCTCAGTTTCTTTACATTTTGTACTCCTCAGCCTCTGATTTATCAAAATTGATATAGGATGGGAAAATCAGCTACCTTTATTATGTTACGTTATTAACATAGTAAATTCTGCATAATATAGTTTTTCATTTCACCAGCCTAAGTTTGGCATTCTTTAATTTACCCCCTTTCCATTGCATATGTAACCTTACTACATTTACCAGATTTTCTGTGCAGTATGATTGCATAATATTGCATGAAAAACTTACAAATGCAGTGTTACATTGTAATGCAGTATATACTGAGAGGTAATAAATTGAAAGAAAATCCCAAATAGTGCAAACACTATTATGATTTTTTGCTTTTTTTTTTTTTATTGCAGTTTCATTCAGAATATGCATTTCTGATACCCAAGAGTACTTGATAGCTCATTTTCTGAGAGGAAAATCTACTAAGGGGTTGTATTGGATATTTGATGCAAGGTTTGTGCAGATTTCATCTTGCCAGTTTCCCAGCAGGTGTTGGGTGGAGCTGTTTCTCAGACCGTCAGTTAACACACAGCCTCAACCGTCCTCTTGATATTACGTGGAACTGAAATGTCATGTACCGGTGGGTTTGACTGCTAGTGCTTATGTATATATAGGTTATTATATTTATTGGTGTCTGTGTGTGTGCATGTTCAGGAGTCGTTGACGGGAAAGGGCCCTTTATTATTCATTCTTGTCACGCACATGCAGCATTTCACCTATACCAGATGCTGCCACACCACGTTCCATATCCAATTATTTACTTTAAAGTATTACTTTCAAATTAAAATCTCACATAAAGGTAAAAAATATTTTTGCCTTTTGAGATACTTTCTTGCTTGACAGCTATGTAAAACAGTTTTTACTTGTTTTTGTGAGCCAATTTGCTGCAAAAATATTTGGTCTGAATCACAAATACTTCTAGTTATTATTGGGAAGTAACAATTTTGCATCTTAAATTTTAAACCAAAGTACATGTAAGAAATACATGACATCACTTGAGCCACATACCTGCATATTTTCACTAAAGATATGTAAAAATATCATTAGATTATTTCAAATATATTTTTTAAAATGTTGGTACTCAAGTTGAGAACACTAATAGCCCTTCTAGTATAAAATATTCATATACTTATATTGTATTTAGATGTTGCAATTTTACATCATACCAGCTCTTTAGCTGTGAAAGATTTGTTTTACATCATGTACAGTTAGTTAAGTTTTAAGGAAGTGTGTTTAAGTACAGAAAAGTAGCTAATAATATAATGGAATGACAATCTTTAAATTCTTACAAAGTCCAAAGTTAGAAATGACCGCATTAAAAAAACGTGTTTCCTAGATTTGTGTATTTTTTTGTCTGACACCAAATTCCTCCAGTGACTGAAAGCCTTTTACTTTTTATTGTCTTCATGCTTTTTAATTACCAACTACTTGTGATGAAGAATAACATTTGTTGAAAGGTTGTGAGAGATCACTGGGCTTCACAGGAAAAGCTCAGTGTTCATACAACACTGCTCCCAGCACGTTTTTCTTTTTCTTTTTTTTTTTTTTTTTTACTACCTGCACAGTAAGAGTGCATATGTGAAGCATAAGGCATTTGGTTTATATTTATATTCTTACATTTGGTCAACTTCCTGTGGGGAAAAGAAAAAAAGCTTGAGAATAAAGGTTTTCAGACACCTGAATGTCCCTACATGGTCAAATATTGTCGCTGCAAATTACGCATCTTCAGTGGGTTCAGTAAAATCGTTTCTCGTAACAAACGTTTTCGGTCGCGGCCTTTCAGCAGCGGGTGGTATCAGTTACAGGAGGCCAGCACATCCGGACACAAGCCTATGCTTGTTTACCACACATTGTCAGAATGAAAGGTAGAAATTCAAATCCTGCTGCCAGTGCATTAAAAAAAATCAACTGTCACTTCACTGTTCTTCATAACTGAAAGTGCAGTCATAGTCACTTTGGTACTTTCTCTCTTCTTCCTCTGTCTCATCCACCACAGAAGTGGTATCACTGTCGTGTCTGATGTGGTCTGTCTCACCCCATGTAACTATTTTTTTTATCTGCATAGTTCTGTTCTCAAGTTTTGTCTTTTTATCCTTTTTTAATCGGACCATCTTTTATTTTTTTCCTTTTACACATCCTTCCTTCTTCCATTATTTGCACTCTTCTTTCCCCCTCGCATCTCCTTAACTTACTGATTTTCTCCTCCGTCCATGACTATTCATTTTCACCCTCTTTAATTTGTTTTTCTCTCCAGCTCTTTCCCTGTTTTTACATTTTTCTACCTCTTCTTACTTCCAGTTTTGTAGTGTTTTCAGTTTAGTCATTTTCTGTTTATGTTGAAGACCATCGCCTATTAGCAGTTTAGTATTTGTGATTCACCTATTTGTGTGGAACACAACTCCAAATTATTCCCATGCTTGACAGTTGTGTCAGTGTTGGATGGGACACCCATTTACCATCTTAATTTTTTCTTCTGTCCAAATAAAGGAATATCCTCTTCTCTCTTGGTCAAACAAATGTTTTATGCTGACAAAAAGTAGCTACCACCTGTAGTCAATCCACACCACTTAATTAAATTCAGATTCAAACTTATTTAATTTCCTTTTGGAAATTAATATGTTGTTCATTGGTGGATGATGCAAATATGTGAACTTCTCACTGGAGATATCAATGAGCCTGAGCATTTACGACGTGAATACCTTTCCTTTCTCCTTCCAGGTGAGCAGAAGCGCTATCAAGTCTTGATCCACGGCATCGAACCGCTACTGGAAACTCCTCTGCAGTGGCTCAGCGAACACCTGAGCCATCCTGACAACTTCCTGCACATCTGTGTGGTCCCTGTGCCCACAGATTGAGGCCGCGCCTCTGCACCTTGTCATCCCAAGACTCATCACCCAATCACCTGCCAGCTGGATAACCTCAGACATGGTAGAACTTCACTGTGGAAACTTGGAGCTAACAGACATTAAAGGAGGATCATAATATTAATCACGAATATGAACAAGATCTCCTTTATTTGGTTATGTTTCCATCTGGTCACTGCTATTACTACTCCTCTCTCAGAAATTTCACAAAGGACGAAAGGAACTTTTCTTGTTCGAGGAGTATCTCTTTAAGACACATGTGTCACACTCCAGTCCTGGAGGGCCACTGCCCTGCAACTTTTTAATAATTAGGTCATTAGCAGGGCTCTGGAGAACTTATCTACACAAGAAGGAGGTAATTAAGCCTTTCCATTCCAGTGTTTTTGTACCTGTGGCAGATCTAAAAACTGCAGGGCAGTGGCCCTTGAGGACTGGAGTTTTTCAGCCCTGCTTTAGGAGAAGAGATTGCTTCTTTTTTTTTTCTTCTGTTTTTCTGTTTCATATATTCTCCAAATAACCAAATGTATACACTGGAGGTTAACATTTTTAAAATTTCCATCTTCCTTCTCATTTAAAAGACTGCCTTTGAGACAGGGATGCTGTTTTTGGGGATTGAGGGGGAGGATGTGGTGTCAGGTTCTGCTGAAGTTGCCTTAGTTATTTACCGTCATGCATCATGACTTAGATGGTGTTGATGAGTTTACATCACAGTCTAGAAAGTTGTTCACCTTTTTAAGAGTACTAATAAAACTGTAATATTTCACCAAAATAAAAATATAATCTTGACCAGTGATTGGTTCTGGAGGTTTTACAGCATTCACACGAATTTGGTTGGACCAAACTCTTCCTATAACTGCTGAGTTCAACGTCTCATTCTGAGCTATCCGAAGATGCAACAAAATAACCAAAAACATCTAAATTGTTATGATATAGCGCTATTCCTAACTTAACATTAAGATGTTAATTTAACTTTTAAAAATATGTATTTAAATTGTTCTTCATGTTCAGCTTCAAATTTGAAATTTATAAACCTGTCATTATTATACCAAAAGGTTAAGCTAAATCTGATTTGTGTTTTACCATTTCTGCAAAGACGGAAGGAGATGCAACATTTTCACATGGTGTCATCGGAGTCGTCAAGTGGTTAATGAGCTTCAATGATTATGTTTGGAGGTCTCTGGGAAAACAATCCACACATCTTAAATTGCAGGTGTTGATTTCTTGCCATCAGTACAACGTTCAGCTTGGTTTTATAGTCTGTTTCGTGAGACTTGGCCCAAACTTGGCCAAGCTTAAATGGGCATCTGGTTTTGTTAAAACTTAAAGAGCTGAGCGTGGATGATGAGACTGTTTGCTTTAGGTGGGCGACTTTCTGTGACCATTTAATGCATATGTTTTATTTAATATATTTAGGTTGTAGACACACAACTATATCGGTATCAAACAAGACGCTCAAGCCATTGGATTAGTCCACCAAACACTTTGCATGCTAGAAAAATATGATGAAAATCAAACTGTTTTTGATTGGTCGTACAAATTTTGCCTAAATACTTCAGGCTTGGATTACCGAACAGCTTTTCAATTTTAGACGTTTATAGAGACACAAACATGAATACCTTTATGCATTAAATGTAGCATTTAGCTTTACATATTGCAGACAGAAAGCAATTTGATTTTGTTTCTGTCTTTTCAGCCACATATAGCTCTGGAGGATCTCATTTACGGTTCAGTATTTGTTTTTGTATCTGTGAAATTTGCAGATTTTTTTTTCTTGTATATCTAAAATATTTATATCCAAGAAAATGAAGAAAAAAGTCACAATTCAAGCATACATTAGTCCACTGGTCCTGCTGCTTTGCACTGCTGCCAAATTGTCTGAAACAAGGAGGCCACTGCATGTTCTCCTTCATTACAAGAAAGACAAATTTGGCTTTTTGGGCATTTTAGTGATGCAAAGAATATCTATGCTTGAGGGATGAAAACAAGAGGAGTGCCACCCAACACTCATCCTACATTTGTTAAGCTAATAGTGAGGACACTAATGAAGCAGATGGTCCCAAAAACAAAATGTCAAAAATAATTATTGTTGTGCACAATAAGCACTTTCAAACTATATTATTATACATGCATTAATCCTATATTTTATCTTAAGCCAAAACGTCATACTAAAATAGCTTAAAAAAAATGTTATCAATAACATGTCTGGTTAACGTTGAAACCCTTTACTTGGTCCCATTCTTTCACAAGGTAATTGAAAGTGTTTTACAGAGAAATAAACAAAGGTGAAGAAAATTACATTAAATACAGTAAACACACTAAAGGAATAGTGGTAAAGTTTAAGCATCACTAGAGAGACATAAAACTACACAAAAGCTAACTTAAAACCTGGAAGTGGATAAGAAATTATAAAAAAAAAGCCCAATAAAATCATATTGAGCATTAATTGGAGAGCTGCAGCAAGCAATGCTTTCAGTTCTTTATGAAGATTTGATTTAAATATAAACACTCTGATAACATGGAAAATTATTATTCTGATAATGTCATAATGTTATTTTTGTGAAACAATCTGCATCTTTAAAAAGAAAAGTTCAATTACCTGCTGACTCATTTGATAAACAATGTGAAAATGTCAAGCTTCTTTCTAAGTGTTTNTCACTGTTATGTAAATGTGGCAACAGAAGTCTCTGAAATTTACTGCACATCAACAGTAGCATGTATTTTTGACATGCTTGTCAAAAATACTCAACATTCAATGCAACCCTTTTACTAGGTTTTGAGTTTATATCCTCAATATTTAACTCAGACAATATATAAAAGGTTTTGAAATGCACTATCAGTGATTTTTGTGAGTGATTTTATTTAATTTTTTTAATTTAATTTTAGCTGCTTTTAGTGTCTCTTAAACAACTAAATTGTAGCAAATGGTATTCAGGATATTTTTTGTACTTGCTAAAATAATTAAAAAATGTATCTGTCTTCACAATAGCCTGTTCACTCACCTGTTCAGACAAATTGACCAGAGGCATGCAGAAGGACATAGGTTTCTCTTTTTTGGGCGGGGAAGGAGAAGAGATGTACATTTCTGACAGACATTGCACTGAATGTTTCAACAAAATCATTTTTGAAAACATTTGCAACACCAAAACTCTTGATGGTAATTTGTTTTAAACATAGTTGAAAGGTTGATCTAGTGGGAATTTTCAGAGTTTCTGGCTTCTGGGACAATTACAGGGTCACACTAGAAAGCTAGAAAAGTTGGATAAGAGGTAAAATTTCTCAACTGATGCAAATATTTTTGCAAAGGTTAACTATGTTTTTAGGTTGAGAAAGTTGCTGTTGGCACATTTCCTTTAGACTTAGTTGATCAGTTATTTAAATATTCATATTTTATGCTGAGTTAAACTCATAGGCCCAAAATCTGGAAGTAGTGAAGGACTCTGACCTGAACCTTCAAAGCCACATAAAGACAGTTATAAAGTCGGCCTTCTATCACCTGAAGAACATCTCCAGGCTTAGGGGACTTATGTCTCATTGAGATCTAGAGAAACTCGTCCATGCGTTTATCTTTAGTCGCATTGATTACTGCAACAGTGTTTTCACAGGTCTGACTAATCAGTCAGACAGCTGCAGCTGATCCAGAACACTGCTGCTCGTGTTTTCACTAAAACCAGGAAGTTAAAGCACATAACACCAGTTTTAAAGTCCCTACACTGGCTCCCTGTAGCTCAGAGAATAAACTATAAAATACTGTTGTTGGCTTATAAATCACTGAACGGCTTAGCACCACAATACATTAAAGGTCTGTTGTCGTCATAGCAACCTTCCAAACCTCTTGGGTCTTCTGGTTCTGGTCTGCTCTGCATCCCCAGAACCAGAACCAAACATGGAGAGGCAGCATTCAGCTTCTATGCACCACAAATCTGTAACAAACTACCAGAAAACTGAAAATCAGCCAAAACACTGATTTCCTTTAAATCCAGACTAAAAACCCACCTGTTTAGAGTTGCTTTTGGAACATAATCATGAAACATTAATCAATAAACTGATGTGTAATGATGACAAAATGTAATGTTGACTTTGATCTATAACACAAAGCACTTTGAAATGCATTGTTGCTGGAAGGTGTTATACAAATAACATTTTATTTGATTTGCTAGTGATAATGGCTTTAAACTCTTGGTGTGACTTTATTGGCTGCTTGACTAAAAACACTCTTCAGTAGCAAAGTCACCTTTACGTTCCCCAATATTTAGATTCACGACTGAACACGTCTCAACTGTCCTGATGGTGCAGATGTTCATTTTGCAATCTGGAAGTTAGATGAATCTTTTTTTTTCCCCCCAGCATTTTATTCATGTTTTAACAACAGTCTAAAGTGGTTTTACTGAGTGTCAGACTGAGTAATTCATATCTAGGTGGTTATTGGGATGACCTATAGGAATATATATTTGACTGAAAATGTTGTGCAAGATGTTGTGGGTGTTGCATACTGTAGATTTCCCCCGTTTCTCATAATGAGACTGTAATACACCTACTCCACCTACATCTAGTCGAAGCCTGAATGCAAGTGAAGAGTATGAAACACCTGCCAGAAAGCCGGTGTGTGTGTGTGTGTGTGTGTGCGCGCGTGCGTGTGTGTGTGTGTGTGTGTGTGAACCAGAGAAAGTGTCTTCTCACCTTTTTTCAGTGAAGCGGGATCACACCTTTTACTTTCTGTGTTTTCTGTCCACCTTACCTCCACAGTGTCTCAGGGTTTTGCTCATTTTACAAGCTTTTCTTCACCTTAATGAGCTCATTTTTATTTATTTGCTGTTCTTTTCAAGTCTACAAAGTTTTTCAGTAACATTAGCCCACTTAAACGCTGTATTTTACTTATATGTGAATAAGTAGAATACTTATCAACACAATTGATCTAAATTATACTTGTAATTTAGATCAAATTTAAACAATATTTTCATCCCAGTCACTTTTAGTCAGATCACACGGTAACGCAGAAACACACAGGACAAACAACCATACTCACACTCACAATGGTAGATTAAATAGACCGGTTAATGTAACAGTCATATTATTTTTTTGTCTGTTTGTATTTACTGTGGGACGAAGTCGGAGTACACATGCATGGAGAGAACATTAGAACTTCATGCAGAAAGACCTCTGGCTGGGATTTGAACCCAGGAACCCTTGTAGTCATTTTGCTGCAAGGCAAAATGACTACCAGCTGTGGCACCTTGCAGCCTAAAATGAGCTAATATAACTCGGTACATCCTTTATCATTTTACATTTATGCTTATATTCTCATTTCACAAATACTTTATATTTTCAAGTATCCAAGTTTTATGTGTTACTGCTACAAAGGTTTCCATAAAGCAAAAAGCAAGCAATTCTGGTGAAGGGAAAAATCTTAACATGTGACGGTTATTGAAAGAAAATACTGCTGCCATTGTTTTCAGTAGGATTATCATCATGCAGACACAAAGTCAAATCCATAATTTTGCTTTAACATACAAGTTGTAATTTACACTTTTGCTAAAAATATTTGTTCCAAATAAGATGTTCTTAATGAGTTTTACTGTTGGCACGATGCTCCATCCGCACTGAACCACCATTTTGTTTTGCAACATCTTTATGGTTGCAGCTTGGTGGTTAGCGTCTTGCCACTACCACCAACAGCTCAGCTCTTGTCTGCATGATTTTTTTTTTTGTTGTTTAGGCATGCTGCAGAAATAATTTCTTTACTTTAAAGAGTTGAATTATTTTCTTCATGCATATCCTTTTTTCAACAAAGATGCTCAGTTTCTTTACATTTTGTACTCCTCAGCCTCTGATTTATCAAAATTGATATAGGATGGGAAAATCAGCTACCTTTATTATGTTACGTTATTAACATAGTAAATTCTGCATAATATAGTTTTTCATTTCACCAGCCTAAGTTTGGCATTCTTTAATTTACCCCCTTTCCATTGCATATGTAACCTTACTACATTTACCAGATTTTCTGTGCAGTATGATTGCATAATATTGCATGAAAAACTTACAAATGCAGTGTTACATTGTAATGCAGTATATACTGAGAGGTAATAAATTGAAAGAAAATCCCAAATAGTGCAAACACTATTATGATTTTTTGCTTTTTTTTTTTTTATTGCAGTTTCATTCAGAATATGCATTTCTGATACCCAAGAGTACTTGATAGCTCATTTTCTGAGAGGAAAATCTACTAAGGGGTTGTATTGGATATTTGATGCAAGGTTTGTGCAGATTTCATCTTGCCAGTTTCCCAGCAGGTGTTGGGTGGAGCTGTTTCTCAGACCGTCAGTTAACACACAGCCTCAACCGTCCTCTTGATATTACGTGGAACTGAAATGTCATGTACCGGTGGGTTTGACTGCTAGTGCTTATGTATATATAGGTTATTATATTTATTGGTGTCTGTGTGTGTGCATGTTCAGGAGTCGTTGACGGGAAAGGGCCCTTTATTATTCATTCTTGTCACGCACATGCAGCATTTCACCTATACCAGATGCTGCCACACCACGTTCCATATCCAATTATTTACTTTAAAGTATTACTTTCAAATTAAAATCTCACATAAAGGTAAAAAATATTTTTGCCTTTTGAGATACTTTCTTGCTTGACAGCTATGTAAAACAGTTTTTACTTGTTTTTGTGAGCCAATTTGCTGCAAAAATATTTGGTCTGAATCACAAATACTTCTAGTTATTATTGGGAAGTAACAATTTTGCATCTTAAATTTTAAACCAAAGTACATGTAAGAAATACATGACATCACTTGAGCCACATACCTGCATATTTTCACTAAAGATATGTAAAAATATCATTAGATTATTTCAAATATATTTTTTAAAATGTTGGTACTCAAGTTGAGAACACTAATAGCCCTTCTAGTATAAAATATTCATATACTTATATTGTATTTAGATGTTGCAATTTTACATCATACCAGCTCTTTAGCTGTGAAAGATTTGTTTTACATCATGTACAGTTAGTTAAGTTTTAAGGAAGTGTGTTTAAGTACAGAAAAGTAGCTAATAATATAATGGAATGACAATCTTTAAATTCTTACAAAGTCCAAAGTTAGAAATGACCGCATTAAAAAAACGTGTTTCCTAGATTTGTGTATTTTTTTGTCTGACACCAAATTCCTCCAGTGACTGAAAGCCTTTTACTTTTTATTGTCTTCATGCTTTTTAATTACCAACTACTTGTGATGAAGAATAACATTTGTTGAAAGGTTGTGAGAGATCACTGGGCTTCACAGGAAAAGCTCAGTGTTCATACAACACTGCTCCCAGCACGTTTTTCTTTTTCTTTTTTTTTTTTTTTTTTACTACCTGCACAGTAAGAGTGCATATGTGAAGCATAAGGCATTTGGTTTATATTTATATTCTTACATTTGGTCAACTTCCTGTGGGGAAAAGAAAAAAAGCTTGAGAATAAAGGTTTTCAGACACCTGAATGTCCCTACATGGTCAAATATTGTCGCTGCAAATTACGCATCTTCAGTGGGTTCAGTAAAATCGTTTCTCGTAACAAACGTTTTCGGTCGCGGCCTTTCAGCAGCGGGTGGTATCAGTTACAGGAGGCCAGCACATCCGGACACAAGCCTATGCTTGTTTACCACACATTGTCAGAATGAAAGGTAGAAATTCAAATCCTGCTGCCAGTGCATTAAAAAAAATCAACTGTCACTTCACTGTTCTTCATAACTGAAAGTGCAGTCATAGTCACTTTGGTACTTTCTCTCTTCTTCCTCTGTCTCATCCACCACAGAAGTGGTATCACTGTCGTGTCTGATGTGGTCTGTCTCACCCCATGTAACTATTTTTTTTATCTGCATAGTTCTGTTCTCAAGTTTTGTCTTTTTATCCTTTTTTAATCGGACCATCTTTTATTTTTTTCCTTTTACACATCCTTCCTTCTTCCATTATTTGCACTCTTCTTTCCCCCTCGCATCTCCTTAACTTACTGATTTTCTCCTCCGTCCATGACTATTCATTTTCACCCTCTTTAATTTGTTTTTCTCTCCAGCTCTTTCCCTGTTTTTACATTTTTCTACCTCTTCTTACTTCCAGTTTTGTAGTGTTTTCAGTTTAGTCATTTTCTGTTTATGTTGAAGACCATCGCCTATTAGCAGTTTAGTATTTGTGATTCACCTATTTGTGTGGAACACAACTCCAAATTATTCCCATGCTTGACAGTTGTGTCAGTGTTGGATGGGACACCCATTTACCATCTTAATTTTTTCTTCTGTCCAAATAAAGGAATATCCTCTTCTCTCTTGGTCAAACAAATGTTTTATGCTGACAAAAAGTAGCTACCACCTGTAGTCAATCCACACCACTTAATTAAATTCAGATTCAAACTTATTTAATTTCCTTTTGGAAATTAATATGTTGTTCATTGGTGGATGATGCAAATATGTGAACTTCTCACTGGAGATATCAATGAGCCTGAGCATTTACGACGTGAATACCTTTCCTTTCTCCTTCCAGGTGAGCAGAAGCGCTATCAAGTCTTGATCCACGGCATCGAACCGCTACTGGAAACTCCTCTGCAGTGGCTCAGCGAACACCTGAGCCATCCTGACAACTTCCTGCACATCTGTGTGGTCCCTGTGCCCACAGATTGAGGCCGCGCCTCTGCACCTTGTCATCCCAAGACTCATCACCCAATCACCTGCCAGCTGGATAACCTCAGACATGGTAGAACTTCACTGTGGAAACTTGGAGCTAACAGACATTAAAGGAGGATCATAATATTAATCACGAATATGAACAAGATCTCCTTTATTTGGTTATGTTTCCATCTGGTCACTGCTATTACTACTCCTCTCTCAGAAATTTCACAAAGGACGAAAGGAACTTTTCTTGTTCGAGGAGTATCTCTTTAAGACACATGTGTCACACTCCAGTCCTGGAGGGCCACTGCCCTGCAACTTTTTAATAATTAGGTCATTAGCAGGGCTCTGGAGAACTTATCTACACAAGAAGGAGGTAATTAAGCCTTTCCATTCCAGTGTTTTTGTACCTGTGGCAGATCTAAAAACTGCAGGGCAGTGGCCCTTGAGGACTGGAGTTTTTCAGCCCTGCTTTAGGAGAAGAGATTGCTTCTTTTTTTTTTCTTCTGTTTTTCTGTTTCATATATTCTCCAAATAACCAAATGTATACACTGGAGGTTAACATTTTTAAAATTTCCATCTTCCTTCTCATTTAAAAGACTGCCTTTGAGACAGGGATGCTGTTTTTGGGGATTGAGGGGGAGGATGTGGTGTCAGGTTCTGCTGAAGTTGCCTTAGTTATTTACCGTCATGCATCATGACTTAGATGGTGTTGATGAGTTTACATCACAGTCTAGAAAGTTGTTCACCTTTTTAAGAATACTAATAAAACTGTAATATTTCACCAAAATAAAAATATAATCTTGACCAGTGATTGGTTCTGGAGGTTTTACAGCATTCACACGAATTTGGTTGGACCAAACTCTTCCTATAACTGCTGAGTTCAACGTCTCATTCTGAGCTATCCGAAGATGCAACAAAATAACCAAAAACATCTAAATTGTTATGATATAGCGCTATTCCTAACTTAACATTAAGATGTTAATTTAACTTTTAAAAATATATATTTAAATTGTTCTTCATGTTCAGCTTCAAATTTGAAATTTATAAACCTGTCATTATTATACCAAAAGGTTAAGCTAAATCTGATTTGTGTTTTACCATTTCTGCAAAGACGGAAGGAGATGCAACATTTTCACATGGTGTCATCGGAGTCGTCAAGTGGTTAATGAGCTTCAATGATTATGTTTGGAGGTCTCTGGGAAAACAATCCACACATCTTAAATTGCAGGTGTTGATTTCTTGCCATCAGTACAACGTTCAGCTTGGTTTTATAGTCTGTTTCGTGAGACTTGGCCCAAACTTGGCCAAGCTTAAATGGGCATCTGGTTTTGTTAAAACTTAAAGAGCTGAGCGTGGATGATGAGACTGTTTGCTTTAGGTGGGCGACTTTCTGGGACCATTTAATGCATATGTTTTATTTAATATATTTAGGTTGTAGACACACAACTATATCAGTATCAAACAAGACGCTCTAGCCATTGGATTAGTCCACCAAACACTTTGCATGCTAGAAAAATATGATGAAAATCAAACTGTTTTTGATTGGTCGTACAAATTTTGCCTAAATAATTCAGGCTTGGATTGCCGAACAGCTTTTCAATCTTAGACGTTTATAGAGACACAATCATGAATACCTTTATGCATTAAATGTAGCATTTAGCTTTACATATTGCAGACAGAAAGCAATTTGATTTCATTTCTGTCTTTTCAACCACATATAGCTCTGGAGGATCTCATTTACGGTTCAGTATTTGTTTTTGTATCTGTGAAATTTGCAGATTTTTTTTCTTGTATATCTAAAATATTTATATCCAAGAAAATGAAGAAAAAAGTCACAATTCAAGCATACATTAGTCCACTGGTCCTGCTGCTTTGCACTGCTGCCAAATTGTCTGAAACAAGGAGGCCACTGCATGTTCACCTTCATTACAAGAAAGACAAATTTGGCTTTTTGGGCATTTTAGTGATGCAAAGAATATCTATGCCTGAGGGATGAAAACAAGAGGAGTGCCACCCAACACTCATCCTACATTTGTTAAGCTAATAGTGAGGACACTAATGAAGCAGATGGTCCCAAAAACAAAATGTCAAAAATAATTATTGTTGTGCACAATAAGCACTTTCAAACTATATTATTATACATGCATTAATCCTATATTTTATCTTAAGCCAAAACTTTGTACTAAAATAGCTTAAAATAAATGTTATCAATAACATATCTGGTTAATTTAATGAACGTTGAAACCCTTTACTTGGTCCCATTCTTTCACAAGGTAATTGAAAGTGTTTTACAGAGAAATAAACAAAGGTGAAGAAAATTACATTAAATACAATAAACACGCTAAAGGAATAGTGGTAAAGTTTAAGCATCACTAGAGAGACATAAAACTACACAAAAGCTAACTTAAAACCTGGAAGTGGATAAGAAATTATAAAAAAAAAGCCCAATAAAATCATATTGAGCATTAATTGGAGAGCTGCAGCAAGCAATGCTTTCTGTTCTTTATGAAGGTAGACAAACTTTTCTGAAATAAGAGTAATTAGATAACACTCTGATAACATGGAAAATTATTATTCTGATAATGTCATAATGTTATTTTTGTGAAACAATCTGCATCTTTAAAAAGAAAAGTTCAATTACCTGCTGACTCATTTGATAAACAATGTGAAAATGTCAAGCTTCTTTCTAAGTGTTTTTTTTATTATTCTTTTCTAAAAATGTTGCACACTTATATTTCAGGTTCTAATCTTGTTTCTCGAGATGTATTTTTTTAATCTACATTAAAAAAAACGTTCTGGTACGTCTTGAAGAGAAATATCTGCAACATTGAGGCTTTATGATTCGTGAAACATGAATTCTTATGATTTTAGAGAAACTTTCCCCCTGCTTTCTCTTTTTGCTTTATTCATCTTTTAAGACACATCTCCCCCTCTCATGCGTTTTACTGCTGACACTCACCCTCCCTCTCGCTCTTCATCTCTCCTGGTTAATTATCTGCTGGCATCCACTCGCTACTAATGAGACCGCTAAACTGTCCAGACAGGCCTGGGGCTGCTCTGTCACTCTGTGCGCTTTCAGGGAGTCGAACTCTGCAGTGTGAGTATGTGTACATAATTACAGACATCATTTATAGCCCCCTGCAGGTGTGTGAGTGCATATTCAGATGTCTACACACACATAGACGCTTGTCTATTGTCACAATGCCAGTCTGCTAATTTAAAGTGTATGTTGTGCGAGTGATGTCACACATCATGTCATCACTTCAGGCTTCCTCACTGCTGTTTCTGCCGCCAAGAATGATTGGACCGTGGTTTTTATGGTGTTGAGTCAAAATGCCGCCACTCGGCGTGGGGTAACATGTCTGTTTTTGTGTGTGAAAATGTGTTTTGTATACTATGCAATCTGGGGCCGGAGACGTAGTGATGAAGGGTCTGACACACACTTTAATGGGATTTCCCGGCCCGTCATCCATCCCCCACACTGTACGGCACACAGAGGCAGAAGAGGCTCTGAAAATAAAAGCCGAGCGGGAGTGTGTTGCTTCGTGAGGGGCGGAGATGGAATGAGTTAAATTGCTTGCAGAAATCTATTTCCATCTCAATTTGAGATCCTTTAGGCCTGAATCAGAACCGATGGCATCATTCCTGCTCATTCTGTCCAGATCGTCTAGACAAGTTCTGACCAGGTTTTGTTGTAAATATTTTAATAAAAGAGCTCAAAAGCTTTACCTGAAGCAGTCGTAGCAGTTTATTATAGCCAAAACACTCAGTTTCACGTTCCTTGTAAGTCAACACCTGGGTTACGATCCCCCATCATGGTGGTTTCAAATGTCCAAGAGCCATTGCACACCTGAAAGTCTTAACTAAGGTTCATGGTTTTTGTTCAACTGTGAATATTTGATCTAGTTGGTTTGTACTTCCCACAAGAATGTGATACTCGTACTGTCACTAATAACGTAGCTATTTATGCAAAAAATTACTTTAATCTTAATATGATAGGCAGGTCACAAAAAAAATGTTGCTGGATGATAAATTGACCCAATAACTATTCCAGTAAACAATAATAACGTTATTTTGAGACCACTTTCAAGTAATATTTTTAATGACGTAATTATTTAAGTTTGGTCTCTGAAAGACCAATAAACTTCAATTTTACAAAGAACTCTTAACACAGGAACTCAAACATATTTTAAATATTCATAGTAAATCACAACCAAAAACGATAAAACAGAAATAAAAACCACACACAACCAAAACCAAAAATAAATTTAAGTCTCTATAAACAAAATTGCTGTTCAAATATATCTATCATAAGTATGGAAATGATCAAGCTCATTTTAACTGATTATGTTAATTAATCGTGACAGAATTAAATTTCATTATTGGCACTATAGCATTTTTCTTATACATTTCCTGGGGTGATAAAGCTGTCATCTTGGAATCCAGAAATTATGTTTTATTTTTTCCATCTTCCTCCTTCCTCCTTCCTGTTAAAATCCCTGTGGGCAAAACACGTAATCCCAAATTGTCTACTGATGTCTGCTGATCTATGCATCACTGTGTGAATGCACGCGTTAGTCAGCGCGATAGGGTAAATGTGGATGTGATGTAAAGCTCTTTGTTTGGATGGTTTGACTAGAAAAGTGCTAAATAAATTGAGTCCATTTAAAAATCAGCACAATGCAAATTGAACATATTCAGCCTAAATCTCAATCTATGAAGTTAAATTAAATGTGATTCGTTCCATGGGTCATACACACTTCCAGCTAACAACAATATTTGACAATTTATTTTCTTTAGATTATTATACCATCTTCTGCAATTTAGAAATACAAAAAAACAGGCAAGTTTACAAACTTTTGCTGTAATTAACAACCAGTCTGTTTAGAGATTTAAATCATGCCCACATTTTATATCCTTGCTCTCATTTTGTCTCTTCCTCCTTCTGATTTATACCTTATAAACAAACTACTTCAAACTATGCATTTTAATTTTCTTCTATTGATGGTTAAGCAGTTTTTCAATGGAATATGGAAATAAATCATTAGAAAATACTAAGTTCTTAAACATAGTTTAATTTCATTCTATTTAGTCTTACACCTAATTCCCACTGATGGTGGTTTTTGTATCATTTGAGCCATCTTTCATGTGACAGATATGGACCCCTGATAAAACCAAAAAGAATTTTGTGATTATAAATTATATTTATCGGTCATACCATAACAACTCCTTGCTTATAAAAATAAATAAATGTAACTCGACACAGCTCAGCGTAGCTTTTCACAGAGACCTTGTTTTTTCTACTTTTAGCTGAATTAGCATAGTTAGTCCATTTAAGATTTATATTTTAAATTATCTCTTTATTCAACCTGCAAGTGACCATCCTTTAAAACTGTTTTTCAATCTGAAACTTAATTGTCCAAGTATGTGGAATAAAAAAAGTTAATGTAACAAATTTGAAAATAGATATACAACTATTTTCTTATTTACTTTTGTGCTGAGCTCTACAAGCTGACGATAACGGTTAAGGAGCAAAACAGAAACTTGTTTTGCTGGTCACCAGTGTCTCTGTCAAGCCAAACCGGAAATTCTTCCCTCTCTGTTCCAATAAATATCCAATAAAATCCAAAGCAAGTTTACCGTATAGCTGATCTCCCCCAGATTCCGTGAAACCAGTCTTTCTCATACACACACAGTTTTACCATCAGCTCAGACCACAAACTATGCCACCTACTTCCCCTCAGTCCCCTACTGTCCTGCATAATTTGGTGAAACCACAGTCTCCTGTGCACATCATATCTTACTTGTGAGGACCTTCACTAAGATACTCTGTTAAAACCGACAAACTGTTTTGGATCTTAATCTCTTGCTTACAGCTCCCAGTAGGATGAAGTTAAGTTTTTTTCTTTCCCCTGTTTGTTTTAATATTAACCATACGATGACATCTCAGCTCTGAAATGACTCCATTAATGTCCAAAATCCAACTGGTCCCCACAAACAAGGACAAACTGTATAACACACACCCACACACACTGTTTTGCTTTTTCGGCGTCTCAGGGGGCTGCTGCGCTCTGCTGTATATCAGACGGAGATCAAGAAGATCAACAGATGAGAGTGATTAGTGATGAAGAGGAAGTCATGAGTGTTTTTCTCATCCTGAGCCACACAAACACGTTACAGCGCACACTGGGACATGTGACATCAGAATGTCGCAGCAAACTTTACATTTCGAAACGTTAACTCTGTAAGCTGTGAGAGTTGGTTGGAAACTGGAAAAATCACCAAATCCTAAACAAATAAGAGTTGCTCTTATGTATCAGTTTCTCATTTATATACAGTTGTAGTTTTTCTGTCTCCATGTTTTTATTTTTGTGTGTAGTCCCTTTAAGCACACTGCTGGAAAACATCAACAAATCAATCATCAATGAGTTTTTAGGCATGTGAAAAGATGTTCAACTGGACCCCGAGGTATTGGATCCAAATGACTGGAAAGCGTAGATTAATAAATTAAAAATGAGATCTAACTTTAAATGCATGTCTTCCAGGATAAATGTCAAATATAGTTTAACAGTACACCCATAAATCAAAAGTAACAAAATCCTGTTATGTGGAGGTAATTTAAGCTGACAGTGCAACAGCCGATGAACGAGGTTTCTGCTAAGAAAGAATCGAGTTTCCTCAAGTTTAAGCGGTAAACATGCCGACAACCAAAAGCGTACGCGTGTGTTTCTTTGTCTCTGTATTCCTGGCAGCGTGACACACACATGCACACACACATCTCCTCCTTTCTGTGGTTCTCTCTCTCTCAGTCGTGTCTCTGAAGACAGAGGACTGGATGTCCATTTTTTAACGAGAGCGACGGCCTTTGAAGTTCGGAATGATTCAAAGGACACGATACACCCCGCCCCCACAAACACACACACACACACACACACACACACACACCCGCGCACACACTTGAGAGTGCACTCAGATGACACACTGAAAGCTTGTTGTCTTGCGTGTTGGGCCTTTTATCTTTTAGACAGTTGCAATATTCTTTTTTATTCAAAACACATAATTGCTCCTCCACTTTTGTTTTCACTTCATTTCCTCTATTGACTCTCTTAAGAGGAACTATTCCTTTTCATTTTTGTTTTCATTTAATGGTATTCAATCCAACCAGTAATGCCGACTTCCAAGTCACCAGCATTTGCGTGACAACCTGGAACATCCCATGAATGCAGCAGTTAAGGAGGGAGGTGTTGAAGGAAAAACTGACAGTGATTTAAGAAGTCCTCTTACATCGATCTATATATATCAATTTATATTTTATTTTAGAGTTCAATATACTTGTACTATATTTTTTATGTTTAACTGCAGTCAGTTTTATTTATTCCTAAAACAAGCAAGAGATATAAAAATATTACATTTTCTCCCTCCATGTTCTTCCAGTATGAATTTCTACCTCATTAACAGCTTAACGAGAACAGCAAGAACTACAGATTAGTTGCCATGTATTTTTATGTTGCAGAGCCATTATGTCCAGAGTAAAACAACTATTCATCTTTAGTTATTTAAAATTAACCGATGCATTTTGTTTTGAGAATGAAATGCACGTTGTTTTTCAAAGCTGGTTTTTATTTTATCACCAAGTCAAAAGTGTCGCAGTTGAGTCCTTTTTACTCAACTGTGACATAGCAGCTTTTAGTCTTTTCATAAAACATTCCTCTCTGTATTATCTTTCAGAACATCCACAGTTCTGTGTCTTCTCCCTAGATTTTAGGTCAGTGGTAGCCTGGCCTTTGCCTTCATGTGCAACTCTGCTCCAAACAATTCTCACTTCCAGCAGTCTGGACTTTCTCCCCTTCACTCTGATTCTCACAGGTAGATTTTCTACTGGGCCAGTCAGCGAACAGAAGTTTTGGACAATGTTGATTTTCTACGCTGTTTTAAAATTGTATTCTTCCTGTAGTTTTAGCAATGGCAGCAGAGGAAGTGAAGGAAGGCATTCAGTCTGTGTTGGCCAAGCTCCCTAATATTGAATTGACATTAATAGCCGCCTCGGTTAGCTTGGCTCTTCTCTCTTTGGAGTGAAGGATTGTTGTTTACGGCACAGACAATTTCCGGTAACCTTCATAACGTAGAACTGACGCATTACATTCGTCACAGGCAAACGTTAGCAACTGGGTAAAATTTCAACACAGTCCACGCCTCCAGGAAGAAACTGTTTCTCAATAGTCGAGAGCCCAGTTCCTCTGTGCAAAGCAAATGGTGTTTAACCAGGCTTGGTCTGGATGGAAAAAGATCAAGCATTTTTGTTTTGATTTGCTCATCATCCTAAAACAAAATGGCATGGTGACTTATTTTCAGTGGTCTTATTTAAATTATCCTTGAATTTTAATATGCAATCTATTAGGATCCAAAAAGACAAAACCTTCAGAGTCTTTATTTTTCTTTTTTAAAGTTTGCGACACAAACCGTTTGTGTTGTGATGCGTGTTGAGTTTTACTGAAGACTACAGAGGTGCAACTTTCAATTTCCTTGAAATTGAAAATGCAAAATAATTAACAACCTCAAAAATATGCAAAACAACAAAGACTGGAATCTGAGTTCTCAAACTTTCAGATGTCAGTTGCTGCATTTATGTTGAGAACAAAAACACTCATGGTCATGAGGTCAAAGTAGTCTGAGAAAACAACCAAAAAACTTTTCCCTGGAAATGCTGTGTCCTTTCAGCAGTCATCTGTTTACACACACACATGCATGCACACACACACACACACACACACACACACACCAACCTGTTATTAACCCTGTCGCCCTCTAATAGGCAGGTGGTGAAGAGACGGAGACGGACAGACCCACAGAGAAACAGAGAATATGACAGGAGGATGTGGCTGATGGGGGCAGCCAAGTCATTACACTTTGATCTCTGCCTCTCCGATACCAACACACGCATGCACACCCACACACACACACACTCTCAGACACCATTAATAAGCAGTGTGTGTCGCTTTCCGCTCATAGCCTTGGGGTCGGGACATCAGGTTTGCTACCCAGGCGTGTGTGTGTGTTTGTGTGTTGATGTGTGGCTCCTGACTGTCTGGTATCGTTTGTCACAAACTGGGCAAGTGATAAAGCTGTGTTCAAATTAATATCTCCCCGTCTCTAAGAGACTGAAACTTTCCCACTGTAAAATGCAACTCAGGGAAAATTATTAAAAGCAAGTTTTGCAAAAAAAAATAAATAAATAAAAATGTGTCTGATACAGATCAATTTTGCAACCAAGCTTAACTCTAGGCTGTTATTTCTTTCTGAAATTTTCTCCTCCCATCCCCACAACCCCCCAAATCATTCTCCTATAAAAGCATTTGTAGGGGGAATGTTTTTATGATCTTTTTATAGATTTCAAATGTTAAATTTTGAAATCTGTCCAATTAAACCTAAAAAGACTTTGTTCACCTTAATGAGTATAAAATGACTCATACTATTTTCTTTAGAGATGTAAATGCTGATGACTGAATCTCCTGTAGCAGTCCTTATTGCAGTGGCTCTGTCATAAGGACTGAATACACTGCTGTGTTTTAATATATTTAGAAAGGTTTTAGTGCCCTGTAGATGGTTTTACTGTTCGTCCAGGTGGGCAGTGAAATGTTTATACTCCACCATCTCTTCTTCTTCTTCCATGATAGAAATGTTGCTTGACCTGTTTCTTCTCAAATCTACAAGAATCTACTTTTTTTTTCCCATTCAAAGTGAGATGATTGTTCCCACACCATGGCACAAAGCTTCTTGACCATCTTTGATATGACGGCGTAGTCTTCTCTGTATTTCTCCAGATGGTAAGAGTCTGTTTTGTATTGGATGTATTTATCTAATTCTGTTATAGCAAATAGTTTATCTCTTACTTTCCCTAAAAGTTGGGGGAAAATTATATAATAAAATTATGCAATTTTGAAATTTCATGGGAATGTTGTGTCCTTTTTTTGTTATGTTTTCTATATTTTTTATTTATTTATCATTTTGTTATGGGTAATTTTGTGTGGTTTCTTCATCCATTTCCTGGTCAAGGAGGCTATTTTGAGAAAAGTCTGACATGTTCGGATGTTGCGTGGGATTTTGTGTTGTGAGACAGGCCGAGTAAGGACTTTCCGAGAAGTGGACTTGGTAGCAACGACCTCTGAAGCAAACATTCATGGTCCGACAAGGACAACAGAGGGAATCTCGCTTCTATTTCTTGGCTGTACTTGTCTGTATCATTTTAAGTTTTAGTGTTTAAAATGATCGGTGTAATATATATTACACCGGTGTAATATATATATGTGTGTGTATATATATATGTCCAGCTATTTGTCCATATTAATATACATAGCATAAACCTGCATATGTTCAGTAGTCAGCTGTCTGGTTTCGACAGTCAGTGATGATGTTACACTAACTGTTAATTCAGTTTTCAATGAGTTGTCTGTCATCGTTAAAGTGTGGATTTGTGGGCAAGCGATCATCTTCAAATCCCATCAAACCCTCCAGGGTATCCATAGCTTCCCGGTAACCATATAAAACATTTCATCGCTGAGCGGCTCAGATGTGTGTGAGTGGATCTGAACGTGTGGATGGTGTACAGGAAGAGAATCTGGCTCTTTGCGGTTTCAAGAAGAATTGAAGAAGACAGAGGCTCCACATGTGGGAGATTCAGGAAGATCGGCGGGCTGCTTTCTGCTGAGTCACTTAGTCATCCCCCTGCACATGTTCGACAGCCTGAGACGCTGATCTTTAATGAGATGTCTGGCCTGCTACAGACAAAGATGGAAAACATAAAGCCAAACTGCAGTGTGGAATCCAAAATGGTCCAGGCAGATTATTGAAGCTGCCATGGTATCAGCTGTGAAAAATAAAACTGTTGAATCATGTTAGTTTTTGTATTCGCATAAAAATGGAGTAAATGAATTTAAGAGCAAAAAACATGAAAGAATTTCAAACCATAGGATCTTGGTTTTCCTGTGTATTGTTTTAGTGTGGAGCTTGATTCACATCTATCTCCCATGCATTTTATTATATATATATAATACTAGGCAGTTTGTTCCTTGTCTGCATGGTTGTTTATTAAAACTTTCTCTGATAATTAAAACGCATCAGGATTGTAAGGAATAAAAACCATAAAGTTGTGATTAAAGTAAAAAGTCTGTTTCTGATAGGAAGGTAGGAGCCACTTTTTTAGAATACATTTTGTATTCTAAAATACATAAAATGGCATACCAAAAATCCTGTACGCCCTCAAAAGATCCTTCTTACAATCGCCCTAATCTTTAGCTCTCTTCATAGATTACGTTTTTTTTGTTGTCTTATTTTTATTTTTTTTCAAATATGTGAATGATGCCAAGCTTCCCACTTAAAATAAGCTAAATTCAAGTCAGCATTCTGGCTTAGGAGCTCTCGAAAACATATAAATATCTTCCAGGCACGGAAAAACTTAAAACCTAATCCTAAATGTATGGGTTCAAGTGTACATAAAATTAAACTGAGATGACACAAGTGAGACTTGATTCCATGCATTTAATTAGACTGTGTGGGCACTGTGTGTTTAATATACATACAGAGTGTATATGTTGAAAGGCTGCTGCAGTGCATATTGACTTAATAACTTGTGGTTTGGAAGAACCACATCAGCTATCATGCACTCACTTCCTGCGCCATACAGGGGCTTCTGTGATGTGGCAAAATTAAGAGCCTGTCAGCCTCCAACTCATTTCCAGCTTGGGAACCGATGACGGCATTTTACCTTTTCACATGGCTCCCATTTCAAGCAGAGGTGTGTTGAGAACCCAAAAACTGTAATCAAGTAAGAGTAGCTTACTTCGACCTATTTCAACTCCTCCAAAAGCAAAAAGTAACTTTCTAGAGTATAAAAGTACTTTGTAAAAAGGCTAGTCAAGTAGAAACTGATCAAAACATGAATCATTTGATATTTAAACATTACATCATCATACAGACCATCATGTGGAAACCTTGCCCTTTCAAAGACAAAAATGAAAATTGTTCACAATAACAATATAATCATAGTAGCAATATTTCATAATAAACGTACATGTTAAAAGAACAGTGTAGTAAACATATTTCTAAAAGTTTTTTTTTTTTTTTTACAAAGTTACTCAAATAAATTTAACTTGGTACTCAACTTTGTTTTTAATAATGGTACATGTTGCTGTGAAAAAGAAACTTATGTAATGAGAGTGTTGTTATTCATCTGTTTTCCATCCAGAGTCGAAACCTTCCATGCTAAAGAACTATATTTTGTTCTCACCGTGGATTACTCTCTACAGTAATAATTAGACTTAATCCTATCATATATAAACCAGCCACGGTAAATTCTGCTAACATGGCAGTATTGTAGAAACATTTAAGCCCACAAAGCATTGCATCACGGCACGTTGAGTCTTGCTAGTGTAACTTTCAGACCGCTGCTGTAGAACTGGGCGTCTGGAGAAAGTCAAATCTTATACTTTAAACAGATGCAGTAAAAGTCAATGGTGAGGTGAATAGGTGGGAGAGTTATCAGAGCTCCAGGTGTCAATCACAGTGGTTCATAAAAAGCCACGTGGGAGATATTACTGCCTTTTTTAAAACCTCAAGGTTTTATTAGTTGCAGCCTGAGACTGTTTGAGACCATACTGATATCATCTGTAACACCTGTGTTGCTATAGGCAAATGATCGAGTTCTTTCATGTCCCCTTATATACACTAGAGAAGCACATATTGGTTAATTAGTGAATAAGTTTGTACCCCTTGAACTGCAGTCATACCCAATAAATTAGAATATTATTGAAAACTTTCCGTATTTTAAGTAACTTAGTTCACTAAGTGAAAAGTATTATACATTAATTAATGTTTAAACCTTTTATTATTTTAAATGTTATGAAGAAATCTTTGGCTCCATGCATTTTTTTCTGCAGCTTCTATACTCTTACCATAGGTTTACTGCCTACTCTTTTTATTTTCAGATCATCAGATTATCAGATGTTCAAAGATTAATTGTTTTATAATGTAAACTTTCTTTAAATTTTTCCACAACTTTATCCTTCATTATGTTTTTTGTCCTCTAGTGTACTCCAAAACCAGGTGTGTTCGTTATAAGATTACATTACACACAAATGAACTCAGTTTATTATTTAGGTACTCTTATGCGAAGAGATTGAATGCAAATATTCACCACGCTGTTTTGGTTTTACTTGTAAAAATGTTGAAAACTGTATCCTTCCCCTTCCATTTCACAGTTATGTGCCACTTTGTGTTTGTCTGTCATGTCAAATCGCAATAAAATACCATTAATTTGTAGCTGAAACAAGGAAACATTTGAAAAGCTCAAGGATTACAGATACCCTTGCGTGACATTAGGTTTTGTTGCTCTCTAGTTGACTGCTGAGTCAATGAGTTGTGGTATAGAGGAGTCTGGGAGCAACAATGACAGGTTATCCATGATGTATGAATCACATGAATCACTGGCTTGGATTGATTATTCGAGAATTTGAAGTAGGACTGGCTATGCTAACCTCAGCCTCAACATATCTACACCGAGCTGACACACTCCAATAATGCAACGTGATGCAAGACATTATCATCTGTTCAATGCTCTTCTATGATCTTGAGATTAATAATTCATAATCTCTGCTCCAGTAAATTTCTATTGAAAGAGGTCTTGATTTTTATATATTGTTAAATAAATGTTTTAAAATATATATACAAGCACAGAGACCACCATTTTAAAATTGTTTTGGTCTTCCCTCCTCTGCAGCAAGGCTGACACTGATGGTAGAGGTGCATAAAACTCTCATTTATATAGGGAAATTCCCAAAAATGGCAGAAGACATCCTGGTGCAGACGTGACACCAATTGTGCAAAGCAGCAGGGAAAGTCCTACTTCACAATAACAGAGCACAGCAGCGTCAAATGTTGACCGTCACATTTGAAATCATTTTGATGTAATCCAGGCACATTTTAACTGTCATGAAGATCTTTCAGACTTTGGGGAAAGTCTCAGATTAATTGGGTGCTAGTAGAGGTAGCTTCAAGCTCAGCTTTGATTTTTCCAATTTCCTGAAGAAACTGTGATTTCATAATGAGTTTCCCTTTGGTTATGGTTTGTCAAGTTATGTCTTGTTGCTTTATCAGTAGCATATAAAGTGGAATGACATGATGATAATCAGCAACAGGCTGATGTCAAATTCAGACTTTAACTTTCAAGAAAAGTTACTATTAAGGATCTGGTGGTTTTTGATCTGATGATGTTGTTGATTTAATCATAGCATTGTCCTCACCTAATGGCCAAGATCAGCACTCATGGAGCTATGCATCTAATACTCTAACAAAAACAATGTGTGGCTTTTGGAAAAGAAGCAAAAGATCAAATGAAAGAAATGATTGTCCAACAGCTTTTTCCATTTTAATTAAAGACAAAAGAGAGAATACTGAAAAAGAACAACATGAATGGATTTATAGGAAATATGGATCTAATTCCATCACATTTGCTTTCAGTCATCTGGATCCCATTTATGGTGAATGCTTTTAATGAAGTACAGAGGGTGACACCTTCCATAATTGTAAATTTAACAGAACACATCCAGAAGAAATATTTACTGCATATCATTTGGCAGCAACACCAACAGAGTCTTTGACTTCCTGTCAGAAACATTTGGAGACAAAAAAATTATTTCTGGGAAGCAAAATAAAGGGATAGAGAAGTAAGTGGGTTTAGTCACCCATTCAGACCAGTGACCTTCCACTTCTGTGTCTCAGCGACATCATGACATGATTCTGCAAAGCACTTACAGGAAAACAGCCGCTGGGGATACCGCTCAGTTTCTTTAGTGGCGTCACGCTGGAGCGCCGATTAGGCGAGATGGAGGATATGTTTTTCGTGTGTGCGTCTCTGTATATATGTCTGTGTGGGTGTTGAAGGGTTTGTTTGGTTTGTGGTTTTGCTTTGATAGAAGCTAATCGCAACATGTCAGGGAAAACTGACTAGATCTCCCGAGAGACAAATGATTAATCAGTAAATCGAGATATGAAAAAGGACAAATGTGTTTTTCTTGTGTTAGCTGTTGAAGTGCATGTTTTTTGTTTTTTTCTTTGGGTACATGTTTTTCCTTGTGATTTAATTTATTTGTGGAACAGGTTCAAGTGTGTTTATGTGTTTACTAAAGGAATGACTGTTTGTTTGAATGAGTGAGATTGTGTGTGTATGCATGTGTGTGTGCGTGCGTGTGTGCGTGCGTGTGTGTGTGTGTGTACATGAAACATGAATACAACTCCAGAAAAGCAGTCACTGTTTTAGTAGTCTCTTCAGGCCCAAAGTTGGAAGAAAAGTAAAAGTCTTTAGATCCACAGGTTGTTGTGATGAGGTCACTTCAACTTGATCCCTCAATACCTGTCCAGAAACTTGGCATTACAGTAGCTATTGGCGAAATATGTTTTTTTGTTTGTTTGTTTTGTTATTCCTGTAGAATCATCAATCCATTTTATTAAGGAAACACTGGGTCTACTGAGAAAAAAATAAAATTCAAGGTAAGCTTAGTAAATGATAGTTTGGATCTCAATCAAAACAGATTGAGCTTTACGTCACTTTTCATCTGCAGTCAAGTATCATCAACATTATCAGCGTTCATTATCTTTGTCAGCATTTGCTAACTGTGTCATAACATTGTCAGTCATCAGTTTGTTTTATCATCATAAATGATCACATTCACTTTTACTCACAGTGACTAAAAACACAACAATATTATGTATCCTCAGGACGAGGATGCAGGTGTCAAAAATGCTTCGCTCTACAATCTGTGGACTGAGGTTTTCAGAAATACTTTATATTTTGTGGCAATAGTTGACAAAATAAAAGCTCCTAGATACCTCAGGATGTTTAATTGTTTTAGAAATTCAAACCAGCGTCCATTTTGCTGTAAAAATGTCAGTGATATATTTATTTGCACCCGTCTATAAGGATCCTTTAGATTCCACCCTGGCCAACCATTTGCATCTCAGTACGGCACTACTTCAAAACGACAGAGGATATAAAATGTTCAATTGACACAGGATATTATTTATTTACAAAGAAAAAAAATGTCAATGTTCCCTCACAGGCAGGAAATATCTATATATGTCACAGTACCAAACTAAACAATTAATTACCAATGTAATATTTAGTTCACAGCTCCAAACTAAATATTAAGTTAGCATGCTAAGTAAATATTTTTTATTTAGTGTGCAATTCAGGTAGTGGCTTGCTAACTAAATATTAAATTTGAAGCTAAATATTTATCTTGTTAACTAAAGATATAGTTTCGAGCTAAATATTTATTATGCAAACTAAAAAGTTAGTTTGGAGTTAAATATTCATTTTATAAACTAAATTCTTAGCTTATTTAGCTTTCCAGCTAAATACTTAGTTTGGAGCTAAATATTTAATTTGGTAACTAAATAATTAATTTGAGACAAAATATTTAGCTTAAGTAAATAATTAGTCTGGTAATTAAAGAATTAGTTTGGACTAAATAACTTGGTGAAAATATAACGTTGAAAAATGCTTCCTGTATTTCAGGCTAAACAACCCAACTGACTGTGTAACTTTACAAACAACAACATATAATACATCACTGAGGTCAATATAAATATCAAGTTTTATGTTTTAGAAGTTTTTCAGTGGACACTTGCTTTAGTTTTTTTTCACCTCAATGATTAATAGCTTTCAACAGGATCTACTCAGTGCAGAAAAGCCAGCACAGCAGTTTCTGCAAAATATTCCTGAGATTGTGGCCACCAGCAATATATGTTTACAACACATGACAAATAATGACTTAATGAAGCAGTGAATGAAACCATTGTAGGAAGATAAGGAATGTTGTACTGTAATGTACAATTTTGGTAAAGTTTTAAAAATGTGTTTGCGATATTTCCTTAAATTGTAGGTTATTATAAATTACTTGGATGTGTTTACAAAGACATTCATCTATCATGGAAAATCAAGGCAAAGCAAATATTACCACAAATTTAGAGCAAATACCTCATATTACCGTAGGGACAAGGATAAAGTGAAGGGAAGTGAAGCAAGAAGCATGAAGCAGTCATCATACTGTCCCGAAAGCACACTGGTTCTGTGCAGCAGAGATGGATGTGTTTTTGTGTCACATTTGCATATCAACCCCAGAGCTACAAAAATAATAATAAAAAAAAAAACCTTAAGAAGATACTGGCTGAATGACGTGTTGAAGCATGCTTCAATGAAGAAGCCATTACTCCAAAAGCAACATAATAACTCAAATTACATCAAATTCCTCCAGAGAGCTTCATTTTAGAACAAATACACTGTGATCCAAAGAAACTAAAATTGCTTGGCTTAGTTATTCTTGCATGTGGAGGAAAAAGTTGGATGCTTGAAACCTGCAATCACCTAAAGTAGAGTGGTGGCAGCATCGTGTTTCAAGAGAGAGTGGTGTGCTTCATAAAAAAATGACATTATGAGAAAACAACATTGTTTTGAAATATTAAATCATCAGGCAGGAAGCTAAAGCCTGGGTGCAAATTGATCTTCAAAATAAAAACTGATTCTAAACATACCCCCAAATTAGCTACAGGGTGGTTAAAGAAGAATAAAATCAGTATTCTGGAGTTGTTTTCAATGGTCAATTATAATGCAAATCTGGACCAGTTTGCCCACACACTTTGAAATGAACATCAACATTTTTAACAAAATACAAAGATTCAAGAAACGAATCTGAGAAAAGCTCTATTTTAAAGAATTATTGAACAGCAGTCGTCACGTTACAGCTTCACGTTTTCAGGCAGAGTTCAGTTCACAGCAGCAAACTCTGTTAGAAATTAGAGGGACTTGGCCCACTTTCAGTCGTGGGCGTCCTTTTTCTTCAACACAGTGGGCGTTTTACTTGGAAATGGAGTGGTGTGTAAAACGAGATAAGATTTGAAACTTTATCAATCAGTCTTGTAAAGTCAGAACTCATTTAGCTTCTGTTCAGCACCGTTTTCCAACAAATACCAACAACTGGCTATGCACCGTTTCGTTTCAGTGAACCTCCCACTCATGTATGCTTCCCCTCCCACCTGTACTCCACAGGTGGTGGGCAACAGATAACCACACAGTTGGGTGAAGTGAATATTGGCTTCATGGAAGAAAAAATATTAAAAATCCATTCTTTTTTTCTCGCAAATGAGAGCCAAGCTTTCTTTAATGTTTTTTTTTTTCTTTAATAGGCATGTAGTGCAGAGCAGATTTCCACAGATTCAGTCTTTAAAAGATCGACATGGCGCAGTATAATTTTCACGATCACTAACATCTTAGTAAAAGCGAAATCTGGGGGTCCATAAAGGCTGACTTGTGAAACAATTACATTGTTTCGATGCCTGCAGCTGGAGTTATATTAACTCTAAATGTCACCAGTATTCTCAGGACCTTTTCGTACTCATGTAACCTTTTAATTATAAATTGTGGGCGTCTCTTTTCTTCAAAACTGTGGGTGTTTCACTTTGGAATGGAGCTGTTTGTCTGAAAGGGGGGCTGTGCAAGATGAGATAAGATTTGAAACTTTATCAAACCATCTTCTAAAAACGGATAGCGTACAAACAAACCTCGTCTCGACTCAGGCAAGTGGAAGGCAAACTTGTCGTTTCGGTACATGCATCTCGGCCTGTGGGATATCCCCCCTCCTCCAGAGCTGGAAGGTGATGTCCTCCCCCGGTCAGAAAAGTGCCGTGAAACCCCGACGCCATCTTGCTGAGGTAGTGGAACTCGCTGTGTCAACGTGTGACTTGAGAAGTTTCCCTGATAGTAATAATAAGATCGAACAAACAGGAAAGAGCGATGTAGTGTGCAAAAGTGAAAGATGCTGAGTCAAAGGCTGGGGGCGCACCGGGTGTTTTTAGTTGGGTGATGAGGTAATGGATGCTGCTTTTTTAGAGTCATTTTTTACTCTCCTCGGTATCCTGGACCATGTGAAGATGGAATATGTTTCATCACTTCTCGATGAAAAGTTATCTGCAACAGCTGACTGATACACAGATTAGTTTCAAAGGAAAAACTCATCTGTCATAAATATGCTGCCAATTCGACTTCTTGGAATTTGCATGAATGTGGAACATCAACTCATCATTTTGAGACCTTGTTATAGTTTTAACTGCAACAACGCAGCATTTGCATCATAACCATTTCTAGAATTTGGAGGCAGCTTTTATTTCTTTATAATTTACTCAACATAAATCCATATTTTGACTGTTACTTTGAGAAAAGTGTTACATCCTAGGTCTGTCATCAATTTCTGCAGAGACCTGGCAGTGAAATGTGTGATTTATATAGATTGTTTTAACCATGTAAGCCTCCAAAAACACATTGGACACCACTGCTGGCCCGCTCTTTAGATCACTTCTTAGGTTTTTCCAAGCAATTTAGATCTCTGTACTGAGAAGACCATGATAGAAAGTGAAAGGTGTGGCCATTGAGGTATTTCTGCTTTAGTTTTGCTGTAAATTTTGGCTAATTATTCTGTTAGAAAAAAATTAACATTACCCATTTTTCATTGGCTGACAGTTGTCATAAGATTTTTATTATCTATAATGTGATACACTTTAAAAAAGTGTACACTATTGCCTTTGTGGGGGAGAGGCCCACAGAATCCCACACCCTCCTCCATACTTAACAGAAATTTTCCCACATATTCATACTTTTTGTGACTGTATGTCACACTCTGTGTGCTGCAAAAAAGTTAAATTTTAGTTACTTTTGACCAATGAGTTCCAGTTACAACCCAAAAAATGTATGGCAAATGTCATGTTTATGTACAGATATACACATATAGTTTAGTTCTTGTGGTCATTTCATGAATTATGATCAGCTGTTTTGAATTGTGTGTTTGAAGAACTGGGCCTTTGTGTTACATCATACATGTAACACAATATATGTGTTTAATAGAAACAGCAAGTCGTCCTGCATAGTGTAAATAAAAAAAAAAACTTCAGTTACTTTACATTCATTTTGTAGAAAGTGTTTTCTAAAATCTGATTTTGTTAAATATGTGTGATTTGTTCCCTAATGTATGAAATCATAACATGGATTTAAAAATAAAAATAAGTTAGTTTTAAATAATGCTACAGTACAGCAATAAATGACAAATTTGTTTTTATCTTGACAAAAGAAACAATGTAGCAAAGATCTATAATTTTAAGTGTGCTAGAGCATTGTTCTGAGCACAACCTGTGTTTACGATAAACCATTTAAAACCAGGTGTGAACTACGCATCTGCAATGAGATTCCTAAAAGCCCAATACCCAAATTGGAACAAAACAAATATTTGTGACAAAGAGTTAAATTGTTTTAAATGACAGGGTTGAAGCGTGTAATTGGATAACCATTTCTCTTCTGGTTCGTAAATGTCTACATCTAACATGGGCTGACGCTCTGAAATGAGCCATGTTTCCCATCTCCTGTACGGTAGGATAAAAGACAGACGACAGTTACTGCAGCCCAAAGGCAGCAGGAGCTGTGTTCCCATTTCCTGCTCTAGTCTTAAAGCTTAGTATTGGAAGGAAACAGACATAAACATTCACGACTTTCCACCAAAGAGACTGCTTAACTTCAGGCCCAGTGATAAAAAGCAAGAAAATTGTTAGCTGTAAGGTTGAATGTAACAACAAAGAAAAGAATAGCTTATTTGACACTCATTGTCATATCGTTTTGATAAGTCTCTAAATCTTTGAATGCTTTTTCGTTCTTTTACTTACATTTCTATTCCTCTGATAACTTTGCTTGAATTTAATACATCTTTCACAGCCAGGTGTTCTTAGTTATTCTGAGTGATTAGACCTCTTCTCGGGTTGAAGCCAGGCAGAGTTACGATGTAAAATGAGAGTCCCGCAGGACGTTAGCTCTTCTCCTCTCTGGCTGCTTTCACATTTGTTACTCTAAACTGGAGGTTAAAATAGGATTTGTTGCATGTTTATGTGGCCTGTTTTGCAGGTGCTACAGTGGGTCTATTACATGTTCAGATAGACTAGAAAACCACAAATGAGTGATGAAAGATTCTTTTCCGGCTACTTTTTAATCAACATTGCATGCAACAACCTTTCTGTTGACAAGTAAATGTGAGATTAAGTCTGCAAAATAATGAAGTAGCAACTACAGTTTATATTTCAAAGACATGTGCTTTAAAACCTGTGTAACATTATTAAAAACATATTAAAAACATTTAAAGATGTTACACAAATAAGTGCATCAGATTTCTATTGATCATCTTTGACAAGTTTTTACAACTTGACTGGAAATTAAACACTTTGAGTTACACCCTTGTCTATGGAAGGTCTTACAGTTGATGGATCAGAGCAGAAAACAAAGGAGTAGTGTGTTGTAGCTTGATCAAAATGTAACTAAGAGTAACATTGGCTTGGTTGTAACATTTCTGGTGACAAAGTGTGTCCAAGATTTTTCAGAAAAATCAAAGGGAGCCTGCCAAAGAAAAATTGACTTTTACTTTCATGGAAAATGATGCGTCACTCTTCCCATAAAGAAATGTTCTGAAGAAGCTGCCTCAAGCTCAAAAGGTTGGAGGAACTGCAGGAAAAGAGCAGCAATTCACACTTTCCTGCAACCTGGCGGGGATGTAATGTAGAGTAATTAGAAGACGCTTAAATTCTGTGATAAAAATAGTGTTTAAAGCATTGTGTCTGACTGTGTGTGTGAAAGGAAATTTTATTACCACTCAGTGATATAATTTAATACCAATTTAATGTGTTTGATTGTTGATTAAATAAATGTTGCATGACTCTGTGTTTTTGTGAAGCACTTTGAAATGCCATGCTGCAGAAATGTGCTATACAAATAAAATTTGATTTGATTTTGATTCTAATGTTTTAATCAGTGCAAAATCTTTGTTATTTTGTGAAAATTTTGACAGATGCACGTCTTCAAGACTTGTTGTAAAAGTTCCTCAAAAGTATTCATGTTGTTTGTGGATTAAAAAAAATGCATATTGGAAATCAACTAAAGTTAAATATCAACATTGCTGTCTCAGCGAAATTACTCGACCCAGGCCTGATGTCGAGAAGGGGAGGAGGACACCTCCCTGCGAACAGGGTGACATTTTTTTCTACGAGAACCGATTTCAACACTTCAGATGAGGCACAGGAGATTCTTTAGTCTGTAGATCGGCTTGCAAAGGGACTTGTCCTTTCCTTTTCCTGTTCCCTGCTTCCCAGGCAAAATACAGATTAATGGCACCTTTGCTGTTTGCCTTTTGGACAAAAGAGAGGGGCAAACGTTCCTTTCAAGACATAATTTCTGTATCTCACCGTTTGACTGTAAGTCATCACTGTTAGGTGAGGAAGGGACAGAAGCTGCGTATCTATATGTCAGCAGCATTGGTTTGGGAAGTTGTGTGCCAGTAAAGGATTAGTGGACATCGACCTTTAAGCAATCAGAGGGAAAAGGACCGTATCCCCAACTCCAACATCTCAATTCCCTTCAGCCAGAAAAACATTTAAAGAGGAGTGGCAAAAGCAAAGGTGGTGAATTTGCTGTGCTTATTAATGACTGATGATATTATTCATTTACTATTAAATTTCATCCCTGCTGCCGGGAAATTGAGTTGTTAACTGGTCATGACATAGCAATGAGACTGTCAAACAGTCTTCACTCAGAAGTTTTTTTTAATTTACTGGACGGCTGCGACTGGAGATCCTCTCTGACATTCGCACAGCTTTTCACGACTATGAAGATACTTGGATGTTAAAAGTTAAAATATTTAATTTCCTACTGGGGGAAAAGTATTTTTGAAAGAAATGTTGAACTTGAAACATGATGCATAGTCATGATGTTAAAGATTATTCCTGCTTGTTAAAGAAAAGCAGGTTGATTTGAAAGAAAAACTGACATTTAATCCATAAATGATACCCTTAACAGGTGCCAGAGTCAGAATCATGAGGGTTTAGACCACCAAAACATTAATGTGGAGAACTCCTTCCTTTTGTGAGTGAAGCCCACAGTTGACGTCGAGTTGGATAATAAATATTCCTGTTATCACTTTTATGCAACCATTAGGCTGTTGGAAGACACCTTGGGCTACAAGTTTTTTATCTGAAAACCTAAAATTCATCTGTAAGCTACACTGCAGTGAGCACAGATTGAACATGTACCAGGCTGCCCAAGACAATAAAAATGACACTGTCTAATTTATGTGCATATGACTTTGACAATCCCTTCAAGCTGTTTAAGTTTTGAAAGTAGACAAGCAGCTCACTGTTGTAAAAAGTATCATTGTTGGGCCTATGTCTAATACATACTCTGTATTACAAAGACATGTGTCTTATTGCTTGAGGCCTACAGAACCAGTTCTTTCTTGCCAGGACATTTTATTCTTCACAAGAACTCAGATGAAGAACTGCTGGGAAGCCCTCACAGGTCCCTCCTACTAAGCATTTAAACCAGACATGATCTGAGTCCTGCTCTGATGTTGTCAAGGACAAGCAGTGATAACTCCCAAACCAGGGCTGCAAGACCAAAATAAAGTACTTCTGTTCTTGTAGCCCTGGGATCAAGAACAAATTATGTTTATGATTATGCATAAACCTTTAGACCAGGGGTGGGCAATCCTGGTCCTCGAGGGCCGGTGTCCTGCAACTCTTAGATGTCTCCCTGGTCCAACACACTTGAATCAAACAACTGAATCACCTCTTAAGTGCAGTCAAGTTCTCCAGAGTCCTGCTAACAACCTCATTATTTAACTCAGGTGTGTTGAAGTAGAGGCACATCTAAAAGTTGCAGGAGTCTGGCTCTCGAGGCCTGGAGTTGCCCATCCCTGCTTTAGACAATAAACCATTCTTCCTTTACAAAATATGGCACTAACAAAAAGGGGAAAACATGTAATATGAAACAATATGAGCAGATGAAGGCATCCTTCCTTGCATTTTGTCAAATCTACACCATCAGTGTCTTGATAATTCCATTGCCTACTCATCATACTTTGTGATCTTGACTGCCTTCGTTTTGTCTGATTGCACAGTTAGCAACAAGTCAGGAACCTAATTTTGAATTAAAACAAAACCTCTTGCACTGTTGTTTCAGTAGAGGTGCCTGATTATTTGTTTTTCCTTCGGAGAGACAACAAGAAAGTTAGCTCACTCACCAGTGATGTGCGGTCAGCGGAGGCAGAGAATAATTCATAATGATGAAATAATTTATATTGCTATATTTACCCTGTGGTTTATACAATAAAGTATTTATTTTTCATTTAGCTTAACCAATTTTGATAATTTTTTTCTTAAGTCGCTGAATTTTCACTATTTCCTATTCAAATGCTCAGCAGCAAGCTGAGCTGAGCCTCACCTTGGATTGCGCAACCCCTCGCTAACTGCTGGCTGCCATTCAATGAGGGCATGCTCCTCTTGTCTGTACGTCGCCAATAAAATGGTTAAAAAACATTTAATATATGAACTGGTTTTCATAATTAAACTTATTTATATAATGTACAGTGTTTTTTTTGTCACCAATTATGACAAAAAAACACGACCATAAACGGCAGAGAACAGATTCGAGGTGAGGCAGGCAGTTCTCTTGCTTCATGGCAGGGGGCGCTCATGATCCCAGACATTGTGACTCCACAACTGCAGAGTAAGTGACCGAGAGCTAGCAGTGCAGTAACTAAGTGAAGTGCAGCGATATATTTATTGTTTTCTCATCTCTTCCGACGTCAACATGGATGACTACATTTCTACACTTAGTTTTCTAAAGTTGATTTTCAACTGAAGCAGGAAATAATGCTATAGTAAAGACCAACACCGGAGCTGAAATGTTTGCTTCAAAACAGAAGGATACCCGCTCTTCTCAAACGAAGTGGTATACAAGAAAAGACAGGCTTTGAGAATGTCCTTCGAGAAACGGCCTTTTCTGCTTTCCTGACTTTCTTTTCTCAGCTTGCTGCACTCTGTGGACTTGGATGGGATTTTGTGACTTAAACCAAACATGAGCGATTTGGGATGTCGAGGATAAACTTGGCTTTGGATTAACGGACATGTTTGTGCTCTGCATGGACTTCATTTATAAGTAAAGGTAAGACAGGAATATATTTTTTAAGGAAATGTGCGTTTTGTGGTCGACAGTTTGTATGTGATGTATGTAATCTAATGCCTGCTGTATTAGATTAGCTAGTAGCAGCGGTAGCTATAATCTACCACAGCGATAACATTTGGACTAAAAACATACTGACTGAATGTTCTGCTCTTTGTGTAAAATTGTTGCCAGTTGCTATGGCAACGAGTCTGCGTGTAGCTTCACCGACACAGAGGTCACCACTTAGTGATTTCGAGTTGTACTTTGGTTTTTCTTTTTGCTGTGGAGCATAGCACGAAATTATTACCTACATTTTCAAGTTTCATTGAGCTAACGGAATTGTCATCCATGTCATCCATAGCTGCGGCAGCGCGACTATGGATGACATGTAAGAGTAGTCTTCTTGCCCTCCAGCGTTGTGCGCATGCGCAAAATTTCCGTATGTAAAAAAATAACATGCAAGGTGTCTGTAAACCTGATTAAGTCAGTGCCTCACCAGCTATGAACCTCACCGCAGATCACTGTCACTCACTATTGCAGACAAAAGGCCTCGTCATTGGTCTATGCCTCAAAGATAATTTTAATATGCCACAGAAAATGCTAGAGTGATACATTTTTCTGAGGTTGTAAGGAGCAAATAGATGCTCTCTCATTCACATCTGCTTGACGGCTGCTACACTTTCCCTCACTTACGGGGACAGTTCTAGGACACTGAAAACATCTATTAAATAATAAAATTTGTTGAGAATTATTTCATATTTTCCTTTGGTTATAGGACTGGATGATATGACGGAAAAACGTATCATGATATAAACATTTATCAGACAAATTTTAAGCACTTAAGAGGCATATTGGTGAAACCTCAAACTGCTAGTTACTCTGGTAACTTGCGTATACTTGTAATATACTTATATTTATGCGTATATTTTCCTGCCTCTTTATAAGTTAGACAGGAAATAAAAAGAGAGCTAGTTCTAAGCATGTGGCTCATTTATTGTTGTCATGGCAACTCCATAGTAACTCCATGGCCATGACAGTTAGTTACAGATGCCTACCAAGATGGCTGTCAGCTAGAAAGAGTGAGCGTGATGTCAAATTGGAACTATGTATTCTATATATTGAATATTCTATCAGACATAATAACAGTGGTCACATCTGTTGTGATATAGTTTTGGATTTATTGTCCAGTCCTAGGTTTATGAATTAAAGTAAAATGATAATAATAATAATAATAATAATAATATTATTATGTGGTTCTTCAGTCATAATAATTAAAATATTACATTATGCTAGGCATCAGCGGAAATATTTGTTGCTTATCTGTTCAAAAATAAAATTAATTGATCAGCTCACAAGTTGTTGAAGTTAGTGGGTAAATATTGTGAAAATGTAGTTTTTTTTTACAAGAGAATATATCAAGGAGAAACTTTAGTCATAAGTTTTGTCTGTGTTTAATTTTCATAGTAAAAAAATTAAATAACAAAAACAACAACAAAAAAGAAATGAAGAGTCATAGAGCCTTTGAATTTAGATTAGAGCAGTGACATTTATATCATAATTTACACTTTTTGACATTTTGCACATAAATAACTTTGTAAACCAGCATGTAAACAGAGACAGGTATTTTAGGGGATTCTCCTCTGGAGCGAAAACTCTGACCAGAGAAAGAGGAAAGCTTTGGTCGAACATTTGAAACATAATGAAAAAGTAAAAGTAACTTCAGGTTATTGAAGTGCACCTGCTACAGAAAATCACAGCTGCTGCAGTAACATTAAGCTGGTTCTTAATGCAGTTTTGACCAGGTTTACAGATACTGTACACAGTGTAAATTATATAAGCATCGGCACTGAAGGAATAAAGTAGGAGGGGGGCCAGTGCATAAAAGAGGGCCGAGGTGCTTAGGTGTTCTTAACAAGGCAGCAGATTGATGGGGCTGTTTTTCAAAAATAAAACAACAAATAACAGCAACAACATGAAAAATATATACAAAAACAGGAGCAAACACTTCATCATCAACACAACGTACATCTTCCCTTCTTCAGCATTTTCATTCTTTTAGTCCTTCTTTCCCTGTTTAGATTATTTTGGAAACTGAAGCCAAGTGAAGTTTGGTTTTTAGCATCTAGTGTAGCTCCCCGAACACATTTAAAATTCCTGCTGGGTACTAACATGATTTCATAAAAAAATAAAGATAGAAAACAAAAGGTAAAACAGGGGAAATGACAGCTAATCAGCCTCCTGAGTCCGTTTATGTGCTACATTTTAAGCGGGCTATGCCGCTCCTTTGGACCGCATGAAGAGGTGCTCTCCAGTTCAGTTTGGTTTATTCTTCAAGTAGAAAAAAAAGGAATAAATAAAAAACTCCCACCTTCAGCTGTCCCTTTGAACACACAAACACACACATCATCACATCCACACTGAGGTAACTGTTGTGAAAAAATATACAAAAACTGAATGCCCTTTTTTGTTTCATTTAAATTAAGGATGCATCAGAAAATGACATAGACACTTCTGGAAAGCGATTCAGACAGGTTGAAATAACGCTTTTCTTTGGAAATGAACTAATTTACTGTATGTGCCATAAGTAGGCAAGGTTTTCTACTTTTCCTCTGGCTACTTTTATTTTTGGTATTTAAATAGATAAGCCGTGCAGAATGGACACAGAGGAGACTAATAAGGGCAACGAAAGAGTGGATATTTACAGAGAAATTGAGACAGGGTAAAACAAATTAACATCAACAGAAAAAATTGTTTTCACCCTATTAGTCAGCAATCCATTCACTTATTGCTTTTGAAGACACAAAATTAAATGCATAATAAGTTAGATTATATAACAAGTAATTTATCAAAAACAAGAATGTTCGAAAAAAGACAAAATCATTGAAAAATTCAAATAGAATTATATTAATTACATTAAAGAAAAAAAAATCCTTTTTAGGTGATTGTCTAGGAGTAATAAACACTAAAATCACTAAGTAGTCATGGGACATTGTCTCTTGCAGCCCTGAGTGTGAGAGTCCCTGATAGGTTGAAACCATGGCGTGTTCATGGGGATGACAATAGATAATTATTTATTTACAGCTGTTGCTCCTGGCAACAAGTCCACCATGCAGTTCAAAATCAATTTTTCATGTGACTTGCACATAAAAATAGTCTATTAAGCATGATCCTCTGACTCCTGCTTGACGGTAATGCTAGCAGCAACTGGTGAGATGGGGTTGCTGCGGCGGATCTTGATAACTGACGTCTCATTCGGGGACTCGAATGGACCATAACCTGCAGACAGAAGATCGGTGGCAGTGCCATTGTAACTGGGGTGGAAGTTGGGGGACTTAAGGTCAGACTCCCTCCACAGCATCCCCAAGACTTGTTTCTCCAACATGGCGTCCATCTCCACCGACCCCTGCAGCTGCTCCAGTCGCTCAGCGTGCTCACTGACATCGAAGCGCTCAATCTCTTCGTTGGCGCGGTGCACCTCTTCCAAGGCAGCTTGACTTGAAACATTAGGACAGCCAGGACCAGAGGTTGCAGCCAGGCAGTAGCCCTTCAGGTGTAGCCGCAGGCTAACCAGGTGGATGTAGTGGCGGTGGCAGTGGGGGCATTTATGTGGACGTTCGCGGGAGTGTAAGCGCTTGTGCAGCTTGAGGTGGACAAACTGGGTGAACTTAGCGGGGCAGAGCTTGCAGTGATAAGGCTTCTCTCCTGAGTGAAGGCGTAGGTGAGTTTTCAGGTTGCTGGTGCTGCTGAAGCGCTTGTGACAAACCTGAAACGGGAGATCACATTAAGACATGGTTTAAGCAGCTTGTTGTTACCTGTGAGTTATTACAAATAAACCATCTAGGCAATAAGCTCTTTTTGAACATTTTGTCTCACCTGACATTCATGTGGTTTCTCCCCAGTGTGAACCAGGTAGTGTTTTTGCAGATGAGCGAGTTGAGTGAAGCCTTTGCTGCAGGTTTGACATTTGAATGGCCTTTCTCCACTATGCACCCGAAGATGAACCTATGAGGAAAAAAAGCAAAAAAAAAAAAAGCATATTTGCTTAGGTTTCTTCAGGTCATAACCTTGATTATTATGAAGTAGTTCATTTAAGCCTGTTGTACTCCCAGCTGATTACACTTTACGCCTTTCAGAGTGCACAAATGATTACAAGGTAACAAATCAGATCAGCAGGCATGATGTTAAAAAGCAATAACAGAGCAAATCTCAAGTCTTACCTTCAGGTTTGACAGCTGCCCAAAGGTCTTACTGCACACGTTGCACTCATACTTGATTTTGCCATTCTGCTTCTTCAGAGGGTAAGGCAACGCCTTGTATCCTGCTGACCCTGCACCACGCTTCACTTTGGTCAGATTAATAGCCTCTTCATCTGGGTGACGTTCACTAGTGTTTCCCATATGGGCTGAGGTAGGCTTGGTTGGCATCTGCTCGCTGGGAGGTGCTATGGCGGCAGTTGGAGAGCCGCTGGAGGGAGCGTGAGCTGGTCCGTGTGGGTTAGGGTGCCCTGGATAAGAGCTGTGAACTCCTGCTTTGTCTCTCAAAGTAGCAGTTGAGAAGGCACTTCTTGGCCCGGGCAGGAGATAGTCTCTGTGGGCAGAGATTGAGGAGGGGTGCACAGGTTCAGGTATTACAAGGCGCCTTGCTGCAGGGTCAGAAGGCAAGAGGGCTAGATGAGGGGGCATTAGGGTGCCATACACTGGATAGATCCTAGGGAAAATCCCTCCTACAGTTGGGACACCACCGCCAGGGAGAGGATAATGATGTGGTAGGAGATAACGCGGGTACTGGTGAGGAGGGTAGAATGTTGAGGGGAGTGGGGCAGATGGAGGGGAGTAACCAGGGTAAGGGTAAATAGAAGCTGGTGATAATGCTGGACCAGAAGGGCTACTATGAGGGCTGGTTTCTGGGCTGCTTCTTGCAGAAGGGCTTGGTGTGGCTGATGACTGTTTGCCAGGGGAATGAGTTAAGGGGTAACCAGGATGGCTGGGTTTGAGCAAGTCTTCAGAGAGGGGGAAATGTGGTCTGAGAAGGGGGTAGAGAGCACGGGGGTACAAGGGCCGCTCCGGGCTATCAGCACAACGTGGGCGGGTGGGAAGAGGGCGGCTGGGCTCCCTCTTAGGGGCCAAGGAGGACGAGGTGCTGTTGGTGCCACGGAGAATGGACAGGACACTGTGCTCCCTCTTGGGAGGAGTGGGAGTCATTGAGACTGGAGACATACTGGACATTTCAACTGTGCTGTCCTCTCTGTCCACATGCTGCTGCTTAACCTCCATAAGTGACTGCTCTGTAAAGACAAACCAAGAAAAAATTAGTCATCAAATAGATCTAGATGGCAGCCCACATTTAAGACATGTTAAATTTAACAAAGTGTTTTAAAAGCAACCTATTATATTTCCATGAACAGGGTAGGATGGGTTTATGGGCCAGACAAAATATGTTCATTATATTTTTTTTACACAAAATTATTCTTCAATATTGAGATTTTTGTCTGGTCAGTTCTACCTATTTTGAGCTCCTTTCAGAATGACCTCCTTTACAGCTTCTTGTCACTTTAAATCTAAATAAGCTGCTGCTGGCCACGCCCCCAACTCGCTGTTTACCCTCACATTGTAAAATGTTTCGCTGGGATCATTGAGGTTATTGAACATATTAATGTTAAAATGATAAGGTCTAAATACATAGTATGAATTCCAAAAACTATCTGACTAAATGACTGAATCAAATTGATTTTGATTTGATCTAAATCTATTTGGATTCTGTGTAACCTGACATGAATTGGACCGGGTTTTAAAGTGTCTCAAGATGACATTTGATATGATTTGGAGTTAGATGGATGAACTGAATTGAATGAAGGAACACCATAACTAACTCAGTAGACTAATTAGGTTGACAGAAGTAATGAACGAGGGTGAGGGGCAAGGTAAGGACCAAGCCACAGGAAGTGAGGCGTGACATCTGCCTCCAGGGCTTGTGTGTGTGGGGCATGTGATGCGTGTTTGCCTATAAAATCAAGATAATATCAGAATGGTGGCAGACAGACAGACAGGACTGATGGAGGGTTTCCTGCTGAAGATATCCTCAGAAAAAGCTTGGCCTCCACCTGCCCTCTTCAGAGCACACACAAACACGCCCCACCCCATGTGACAAGGTACACACACACGGAGGCGCCTGTAGACAAAGGCCTCTGTCTGATTTGTTGACTCTTCCTCTTCTGAACAACTTGCACACACTTCTGATCAAGCGCTTACTCCCCAGCTTTTTCTGGCCATTTGCTATTGTTTCGAGGTCGAAGGGTAAATTAGAGAGCTTCCTCCCTTTAGTCACTCACACCTACAGTCGCCTCCCGATGATGAAAGAGTGGATTAGGGAGGGGAGCTCCCTAACACACATACTAAAAGCTCTGGGATGTCAGTTAGTAGCACATCTCGGCTGCTAAATTGCCACAGACGAGCCTTAAAATACAGCAACCTATTATCTTAAACCTACTTTACAGCCCACCTAAGTCTTTACCATGAGGTCGCCCAGAGGGGACTGTGTGTGTGTGTGTGGCTGTAAGAAAGTGTGTGAGAGAAATGGAGGCTGTCAAAGAAAATCCCAAATGCAGCACTGGTGAAATTTACCTCTCTTTCCCCCTACGATTCACCTTCCCAGTCAAACACACACACACACACACGCACTCAACCAGTGACCCTTTCACCAGTAATATCGACAGTGTGTAAACATTGGGGTTATCAGTTAGCCTTCCTCCTCCTCTTTTTCCTCCTCCCTTCATCCCTCTTTCAGAAAACAAACAGGTCGGCCATCTTGGAGATATCAATCTGTCAACACGGCCCTTCTGCCAGGAAGTTCAAGTAGTCAGCCGAGTGGGTAGGAGGTGCGGCTCAACCAAACCCTCCTCTGTCTCCTCTCTGGTCTCTTTAAGTGACATGTATATATCAGGGTTATTGGCCAACGCACACACAGACTACTATGTGTGAGTTTGCATGTGTTTGAGATGAAAAGCAGGGTGTAAATGTGTCGGCATGTCGCCCTTATATCAGCATGAGTGTGGGAAGAGAGACTGTTCTTTGAATATCTTTGAAGACACACACACACACACACACACACACACACACACGGATGACAGGTGCTCTCGAGTGCTAAAACTTGAAGAATGCAAGATGACGGCAGCAATAAGAGCGAGAGAAGTAGGGAGAGGAGAAAGTGAGGGAGTGAGACAGCGATGCATGCCCAGTCATTTTGCTCACACATACACACACGTCTGGTTTTGTAATGACTGTACTGGAAAGAGGCGATGCAAAGAGAAATGATACAGCCAACAGTTGTTGTCTCTTCCCACCATTTAGGAATGTGTTACAGGATGTCATATAATTTTGGCCAGAAACTCTGGCGCCCCCCATAGGACAAGTGGCCCAATTTGTGCAAAGAATTATGTCATTTTGTGAGGAGCTATGTGGACAATATGTGCAAAGGTACTATTAAAGCCTGGAAAAGACTTGAACTATGAGCTATAAAAATGTATTAATCTCCATTCAACATCTGTGTATTTTATACAGATTTTTATGACTGAATAACACATTTGTGGTATTCCTCACTAAGCCAATATTTTGCAGAACAGTTGCAAATCAGATGGGGAATATTTCTACTAGTTTTGCACATGTAAAGATTGACGTCCATTCGTCTTTGCAAAGGGTTACTCAAATTAGGAAAACTGTTTGCAGTACTGCAACAGATTCTCAATTGGATTTGTGTCTAGGTTTTTACTAAACTGTTCTACTGAAAACTTAACCAGTGGCCTTGTCAAACGTTTCTTCCAAGATTGCTTTGAATGTAGCTCTTTCCATCTGTCAATGACTCCATAGCAGGATTCTGTCTCCACCATGAATTTTGCATGTCAGACAAAAAGTTAAAGTTGTGTTGGTAGATTTGTATTTGTGTTGTGGTTTTTTTGGTCTTCTGATGAAGGATGTGTTGAGAATATTGTTTTATAACCTAGTCCTACTTTGAACCTCAGTACAATTTATAATTTAAATGCTAGTAGGATTTATTTTTCTGTTTGGTGACCTCTGTCAGCAATTTTGTGGCACTTGATTTTATTTATAGAGCAAATAAATTATTTTGAAAAATGTGTCATTTTCATCCACTTTGCAAAATTATGTGTGGGATTTCAGAAACAATCCTTCTGGAATGCATTAGAGTTTGTGGCTATCCCAAATTGTAACCCAAATGTTCATGCGCGGGTTATAATTCTAATGTATGCATGCTGTTTGAAATTACTTTCATTCCCTCCTGCTGCTGATATTTGAACATGAAAGATTATACAGTAGACTTCCAGCATTAATTATTGGTTTGCACATTTTACATATTTAGTATTTGCAATGACAAGGACTTTTCTTGCCAGCTTCCTCCTCTTTTACCTTTTGCCCTTTAACTGAGTTTCGTTCTAACGTTACTTAGTCAGAAAGATTGTGGTTTTCTTGGTTTTACTCAGTCAGTCAGTGACATTATTTCTTGCTTCGCTCATAGAGCCACCGTAACAGACAATTGTTTTACTCATTTTAGGAATGTAAATTCAGATGGTTGAGGGAAAAAAAAACGAAAAAAAAAAAAAAAACGAACGAAAGCCCTTGAAACTTAAAGCTCGAGCCCTGAGACAAGAGACAAGTGCAGCAAACAAAAATTCAGTTGAAATCTGCTTTAAAGTCAGCTGCAGGTCAGCAGAGGCCTGCGGGGGCTCAAATGACAGATGAGGCTAATTAAAAGACGACTCATATAGTAAGTTCACAATGTGTTGAGATAAAGGAGGAGGGGATCAGGGGATCCCTCCTGTGTCTGTCCCCAGGTCATGCGCATTTTTCCCTGGGTAGTGGAGCCACTCTGGCTGGGTGTGCTGGTTCCTCTGCCACCTTAAGACTGCTATTAGCCTGCAGTCACACCTGGAAACCACTCAACTCCTGCTCTCAGGCTTTGTTTCCCTCAGAGCCCCCTCACTCTTTGATCAGCTCAGCCACAGTGGATGACTGCAGTGAGTCTGCTGTGGGACAAATCTGGTTGTGAGGTGAATTTTTCTGTTGATATTTCAGGTAAAATCTCAGACTCATGACTAACAGTCGCTGTTGTACATTATTTTATTTTATTTTTTTTATCATTTTGTGAATACAAACAAACTTTTAGCTCACTTCCTAATAAAAACTGCCAATGAAGACAGAGTCAAGCAAACACTCTGTCTCTGCTGCGTTTATTNCTTCAGTCATAATAATTAAAATATTACATTATGCTAGGCATCAGCGGAAATATTTGTTGCTTATCTGTTCAAAAATAAAATTAATTGATCAGCTCACAAGTTGTTGAAGTTAGTGGGTAAATATTGTGAAAATGTAGTTTTTTTTTACAAGAGAATATATCAAGGAGAAACTTTAGTCATAAGTTTTGTCTGTGTTTAATTTTCATAGTAAAAAAATTAAATAACAAAAACAACAACAAAAAAGAAATGAAGAGTCATAGAGCCTTTTGAATTTAGATTAGAGCAGTGACATTTATATCATAATTTACACTTTTTGACATTTTGCACATAAATAACTTTGTAAACCAGCATGTAAACAGAGACAGGTATTTTAGGGGATTCTCCTCTGGAGCGAAAACTCTGACCAGAGAAAGAGGAAAGCTTTGGTCGAACATTTGAAACATAATGAAAAAGTAAAAGTAACTTCAGGTTATTGAAGTGCACCTGCTACAGAAAATCACAGCTGCTGCAGTAACATTAAGCTGGTTCTTAATGCAGTTTTGACCAGGTTTACAGATACTGTACACAGTGTAAATTATATAAGCATCGGCACTGAAGGAATAAAGTAGGAGGGGGGCCAGTGCATAAAAGAGGGCCGAGGTGCTTAGGTGTTGTTAACAAGGCAGCAGATTGATGGGGCTGTTTTTCAAAAATAAAACAACAAATAACAGCAACAACATGAAAAATATATACAAAAACAGGAGCAAACACTTCATCATCAACACAACGTACATCTTCCCTTCTTCAGCATTTTCATTCTTTTAGTCCTTCTTTCCCTGTTTAGATTATTTTGGAAACTGAAGCCAAGTGAAGTTTGGTTTTTAGCATCTAGTGTAGCTCCCCAAACACATTTAAAATTCCTGCTGGGTACTAACATGATTTCATAAAAAAATAAAGATAGAAAAAAAAAGGTAAAACAGGGGAAATGACAGCTAATCAGCCTCCTGAGTCCGTTTATGTGCTACATTTTAAGCGGGCTATGCCGCTCCTTTGGACTGCATGAAGAGGTGCTCTCCAGTTCAGTTTGGTTTATTCTTCAAGTAGAAAAAAAAAGGAATAAATAAAAAACTCCCACCTTCAGCTGTCCCTTTGAACACACAAACACACACATCATCACATCCACACTGAGGTAACTGTTGTGAAAAAAATATACAAAAACTGAATGCCCTTTTTTGTTTCATTTAAATTAAGGATGCATCAGAAAAGGACATAGACACTTCTGGAAAGCGATTCAGACAGGTTGAAATAACGCTTTTCCTTGGAAATGAACTAATTTACTGTATGTGCCATAAGTAGGCAAGGTTTTCTACTTTTCCTCTGGCTACTTTTATTTTTGGTATTTAAATAGATAAGCCGTGCAGAATGGACACAGAGGAGACTAATAAGGGCAACGACAGAGTGGCTATTTACAGAGAAATTGAGACAGGGTAAAACAAATTAACATCAACAGAAAAAATTGTTTTCACCCTATTAGTCAGCAATCCATTCACTTATTGCTTTTGAAGACACAAAATTAAATGCATAATAAGTTAGATTATATAACAAGTAATTTATCAAAAACAAGAATGTTCGAAAAAAGACAAAATCATTGAAAAATTCAAATAGAATTATATTAATTACATTAAAGAAAAAAAAATCCTTTTTAGGTGATTGTCTAGGAGTAATAAACACTAAAACCACTAAGTAGTCATGGGACATTGTCTCTTGCAGCCCTGAGTGTGAGAGTCCCTGATAGGTTGAAACCATGGCGTGTTCATGGGGATGACAATAGATAATTATTTATTTACAGCTGTTGCTCCTGGCAACAAGTCCACCATGCAGTTCAAAATCAATTTTTCATGTGACTTGCACATAAAAATAGTCTATTAAGCATGATCCTCTGACTCCTGCTTGACGGTAATGCTAGCAGCAACTGGTGAGATGGGGTTGCTGCGGCGGATCTTGATAACTGACGTCTCATTCGGGGACTCGAATGGACCATAACCTGCAGACAGAAGATCGGTGGCAGTGCCATTGTAACTGGGGTGGAAGTTGGGGGACTTAAGGTCAGACTCCCTCCACAGCATCCCCAAGACTTGTTTCTCCAACATGGCGTCCATCTCCACCGACCCCTGCAGCTGCTCCAGTCGCTCAGCGTGCTCACTGACATCGAAGCGCTCAATCTCTTCGTTGGCGCGGTGCACCTCTTCCAAGGCAGCTTGACTTGAAACATTAGGACAGCCAGGACCAGAGGTTGCAGCCAGGCAGTAGCCCTTCAGGTGTAGCCGCAGGCTAACCAGGTGGATGTAGTGGCGGTGGCAGTGGGGGCATTTATGTGGACGTTCGCGGGAGTGTAAGCGCTTGTGCAGCTTGAGGTGGACAAACTGGGTGAACTTAGCGGGGCAGAGCTTGCAGTGATAAGGCTTCTCTCCTGAGTGAAGGCGTAGGTGAGTTTTCAGGTTGCTGGTGCTGCTGAAGCGCTTGTGACAAACCTGAAACGGGAGATCACATTAAGACATGGTTTAAGCAGCTTGTTGTTACCTGTGAGTTATTACAAATAAACCATCTAGGCAATAAGCTCTTTTTGAACATTTTGTCTCACCTGACATTCATGTGGTTTCTCCCCAGTGTGAACCAGGTAGTGTTTTTGCAGATGAGCGAGTTGAGTGAAGCCTTTGCTGCAGGTTTGACATTTGAATGGCCTTTCTCCACTATGCACCCGAAGATGAACCTATGAGGAAAAAAAGCAAAAAAAAAAAAAGCATATTTGCTTAGGTTTCTTCAGGTCATAACCTTGATTATTATGAAGTAGTTCATTTAAGCCTGTTGTACTCCCAGCTGATTACACTTTACGCCTTTCAGAGTGCACAAATGATTACAAGGTAACAAATCAGATCAGCAGGCATGATGTTAAAAAGCAATAACAGAGCAAATCTCAAGTCTTACCTTCAGGTTTGACAGCTGCCCAAAGGTCTTACTGCACACGTTGCACTCATACTTGATTTTGCCATTCTGCTTCTTCAGAGGGTAAGGCAACGCCTTGTATCCTGCTGACCCTGCACCACGCTTCACTTTGGTCAGATTAATAGCCTCTTCATCTGGGTGACGTTCACTAGTGTTTCCCATATGGGCTGAGGTAGGCTTGGTTGGCATCTGCTCGCTGGGAGGTGCTATGGCGGCAGTTGGAGAGCCGCTGGAGGGAGCGTGAGCTGGTCCGTGTGGGTTAGGGTGCCCTGGATAAGAGCTGTGAACTCCTGCTTTGTCTCTCAAAGTAGCAGTTGAGAAGGCACTTCTTGGCCCGGGCAGGAGATAGTCTCTGTGGGCAGAGATTGAGGAGGGGTGCACAGGTTCAGGTATTACAAGGCGCCTTGCTGCAGGGTCAGAAGGCAAGAGGGCTAGATGAGGGGGCATTAGGGTGCCATACACTGGATAGATCCTAGGGAAAATCCCTCCTACAGTTGGGACACCACCGCCAGGGAGAGGATAATGATGTGGTAGGAGATAACGCGGGTACTGGTGAGGAGGGTAGAATGTTGAGGGGAGTGGGGCAGATGGAGGGGAGTAACCAGGGTAAGGGTAAATAGAAGCTGGTGATAATGCTGGACCAGAAGGGCTACTATGAGGGCTGGTTTCTGGGCTGCTTCTTGCAGAAGGGCTTGGTGTGGCTGATGACTGTTTGCCAGGGGAATGAGTTAAGGGGTAACCAGGATGGCTGGGTTTGAGCAAGTCTTCAGAGAGGGGGAAATGTGGTCTGAGAAGGGGGTAGAGAGCACGGGGGTACAAGGGCCGCTCCGGGCTATCAGCACAACGTGGGCGGGTGGGAAGAGGGCGGCTGGGCTCCCTCTTAGGGGCCAAGGAGGACGAGGTGCTGTTGGTGCCACGGAGAATGGACAGGACACTGTGCTCCCTCTTGGGAGGAGTGGGAGTCATTGAGACTGGAGACATACTGGACATTTCAACTGTGCTGTCCTCTCTGTCCACATGCTGCTGCTTAACCTCCATAAGTGACTGCTCTGTAAAGACAAACCAAGAAAAAATTAGTCATCAAATAGATCTAGATGGCAGCCCACATTTAAGACATGTTAAATTTAACAAAGTGTTTTAAAAGCAACCTATTATATTTCCATGAACAGGGTAGGATGGGTTTATGGGCCAGACAAAATATGTTCATTATATTTTTTTTACACAAAATTATTCTTCAATATTGAGATTTTTGTCTGGTCAGTTCTACCTATTTTGAGCTCCTTTCAGAATGACCTCCTTTACAGCTTCTTGTCACTTTAAATCTAAATAAGCTGCTGCTGGCCACGCCCCCAACTCGCTGTTTACCCTCACATTGTAAAATGTTTCGCTGGGATCATTGAGGTTATTGAACATATTAATGTTAAAATGATAAGGTCTAAATACATAGTATGAATTCCAAAAACTATCTGACTAAATGACTGAATCAAATTGATTTTGATTTGATCTAAATCTATTTGGATTCTGTGTAACCTGACATGAATTGGACCGGGTTTTAAAGTGTCTCAAGATGACATTTGATATGATTTGGAGTTAGATGGATGAACTGAATTGAATGAAGGAACACCATAACTAACTCAGTAGACTAATTAGGTTGACAGAAGTAATGAACGAGGGTGAGGGGCAAGGTAAGGACCAAGCCACAGGAAGTGAGGCGTGACATCTGCCTCCAGGGCTTGTGTGTGTGGGGCATGTGATGCGTGTTTGCCTATAAAATCAAGATAATATCAGAATGGTGGCAGACAGACAGACAGGACTGATGGAGGGTTTCCTGCTGAAGATATCCTCAGAAAAAGCTTGGCCTCCACCTGCCCTCTTCAGAGCACACACAAACACGCCCCACCCCATGTGACAAGGTACACACACACGGAGGCGCCTGTAGACAAAGGCCTCTGTCTGATTTGTTGACTCTTCCTCTTCTGAACAACTTGCACACACTTCTGATCAAGCGCTTACTCCCCAGCTTTTTCTGGCCATTTGCTATTGTTTCGAGGTCGAAGGGTAAATTAGAGAGCTTCCTCCCTTTAGTCACTCACACCTACAGTCGCCTCCCGATGATGAAAGAGTGGATTAGGGAGGGGAGCTCCCTAACACACATACTAAAAGCTCTGGGATGTCAGTTAGTAGCACATCTCGGCTGCTAAATTGCCACAGACGAGCCTTAAAATACAGCAACCTATTATCTTAAACCTACTTTACAGCCCACCTAAGTCTTTACCATGAGGTCGCCCAGAGGGGACTGTGTGTGTGTGTGTGGCTGTAAGAAAGTGTGTGAGAGAAATGGAGGCTGTCAAAGAAAATCCCAAATGCAGCACTGGTGAAATTTACCTCTCTTTCCCCCTACGATTCACCTTCCCAGTCAAACACACACACACACACACGCACTCAACCAGTGACCCTTTCACCAGTAATATCGACAGTGTGTAAACATTGGGGTTATCAGTTAGCCTTCCTCCTCCTCTTTTTCCTCCTCCCTTCATCCCTCTTTCAGAAAACAAACAGGTCGGCCATCTTGGAGATATCAATCTGTCAACACGGCCCTTCTGCCAGGAAGTTCAAGTAGTCAGCCGAGTGGGTAGGAGGTGCGGCTCAACCAAACCCTCCTCTGTCTCCTCTCTGGTCTCTTTAAGTGACATGTATATATCAGGGTTATTGGCCAACGCACACACAGACTACTATGTGTGAGTTTGCATGTGTTTGAGATGAAAAGCAGGGTGTAAATGTGTCGGCATGTCGCCCTTATATCAGCATGAGTGTGGGAAGAGAGACTGTTCTTTGAATATCTTTGAAGACACACACACACACACACACACACACACACACACGGATGACAGGTGCTCTCGAGTGCTAAAACTTGAAGAATGCAAGATGACGGCAGCAATAAGAGCGAGAGAAGTAGGGAGAGGAGAAAGTGAGGGAGTGAGACAGCGATGCATGCCCAGTCATTTTGCTCACACATACACACACGTCTGGTTTTGTAATGACTGTACTGGAAAGAGGCGATGCAAAGAGAAATGATACAGCCAACAGTTGTTGTCTCTTCCCACCATTTAGGAATGTGATACAGGATGTCATATAATTTGGGGCAGAAACTCTGGCGCCCCCCATAGGACAAGTGGCCCAATTTGTGCAAAGAATTATGTCATTTTGTGAGGAGCTATGTGGACAATATGTGCAAAGGTACTATTAAAGCCTGGAAAAGACTTGAACTATGAGCTATAAAAATGTATTAATCTCCATTCAACATCTGTGTATTTTATACAGATTTTTATGACTGAATAACACATTTGTGGTATTCCTCACTAAGCCAATATTTTGCAGAACAGTTGCAAATCAGATCGGGAATATTTCTACCAGTTTTGCACATGTAAAGATTGACGTCCATTCGTCTTTGCAAAGGGTTACTCAAATTAGGACAACTGTTTGCAGTACTGCAACAGATTCTCAATTGGATTTGTGTCTAGGTTTTTACTAAACTGTTCTACTGAAAACTTAACCAGTGGCCTTGTCAAACGTTTCTTCCAAGATTGCTTTGAATGTAACTCTTTCCATCTGTCAATGACTCCATAGCAGGATTCTGTCTCCACCATGAATTTTGCATGTCAGACAAAAAGTTAAAGTTGTGTTGGTAGATTTGTATTTGTGTTGTGGTTTTTTTGGTCTTCTGATGAAGGATGTGTTGAGAATATTGTTTTATAACCTAGTCCTACTTTGAACCTCAGTACAATTTATAATTTAAATGCTAGTAGGATTTATTTTTCTGTTTGGTGACCTCTGTCAGCAATTTTGTGGCACTTGATTTTATTTATAGAGCAAATAAATTATTTTGAAAAATGTGTCATTTTCATCCACTTTGCAAAATTATGTGTGGGATTTCAGAAACAATCCTTCTGGAATGCATTAGAGTTTGTGGCTATCCCAAATTGTAACCCAAATGTTCATGCGCGGGTTATAATTCTAATGTATGCATGCTGTTTGAAATTACTTTCATTCCCTCCTGCTGCTGATATTTGAACATGAAAGATTATACAGTAGACTTCCAGCATTAATTATTGGTTTGCACATTATACATATTTAGTATTTGCAATGACAAGGACTTTTCTTGCCAGCTTCCTCCTCTTTTACCTTTTGCCCTTTAACTGAGTTTCGTTCTAACGTTACTTAGTCAGAAAGATTGTGGTTTTCTTGGTTTTACTCAGTCAGTCAGTGACATTATTTCTTGCTTCGCTCATAGAGCCACCGTAACAGACAATTGTTTTACTCATTTTAGGAATGTAAATTCAGATGGTTGAGGGAAAAAAAAACGAAAAAAAAAAAAAAAACGAACGAAAGCCCTTGAAACTTAAAGCTCGAGCCCTGAGACAAGAGACAAGTGCAGCAAACAAAAATTCAGTTGAAATCTGCTTTAAAGTCAGCTGCAGGTCAGCAGAGGCCTGCGGGGGCTCAAATGACAGATGAGGCTAATTAAAAGACGACTCATATAGTAAGTTCACAATGTGTTGAGATAAAGGAGGAGGGGATCAGGGGATCCCTCCTGTTTCTGTCCCCAGGTCATGCGCATTTTTCCCTGGGTAGTGGAGCCACTCTGGCTGGGTGTGCTGGTTCCTCTGCCACCTTAAGACTGCTATTAGCCTGCAGTCACACCTGGAAACCACTCAACTCCTGCTCTCAGGCTTTGTTTCCTTCTGAGCCCCCTCACTCTTTGATCAGCTCAGCCACAGTGGATGACTGCAGTGAGTCTGCTGTGGGACAAATCTGGTTGTGAGGTGAATTTTTCTGTTGATATTTCAGGTAAAATCTCAGACTCATGACTAACAGTCGCTGTTGTACATTATTTTATTTTATTTTTTTTATCATTTTGTGAATACAAACAAACTTTTAGCTCAGTTCCTAATAAAAACTGCCAATGAAGACAGAGTCAAGCAAACACTCTGTCTCTGCTGCGTTTATTGAGGCCGAGGAAGACTGTGTGTGTGTGTTTGAGAACTTTTATGTTAAAAGTGGGTCTTTAAGTGTGTAAGACCGTGGCATTAGGGGCCATACAGCCCTGCGTGTAATTACACTGTCACTGGCACACACACACACACACACACACACACACACACATGCACGCACGCACACAAGAGTACAGCGATGGCACTGACAGAGATGAAAGGATGTTGGTCTTGTACTTTTGTAAGTGTGTGTGTTTAAGAGAGAGAGAGAGAGATAATGACAGACTAACGCTGAGAGAGGAAGGAGACATAGCTACACTCAAAAACAGGCTTTAATAGCGGCGACAGGACACATTCAAGACACATGGACATGCACCGCCGATTGATTTAATGTTTGTAATGCAAGCCGGTCACTCCTTTAAGCTTCTAATAAAACCACTGATTTTTATTGTGAAGAAGAAACTGAAAGAAATTTCCACAGCACTTCTTATCAGCCAAATTTCTCATGAAAAGATGGCAAACAAAGAGTTGTTGAACTTACTGAGTTTTTGCATCATCAGCTCCCCTGATGGTGGGTATCTCAGGCGACGGGCGAAGTCATGACAGTACCAGACGAGCAGCTCGGCGCCGGCTGGGACGGGCTTCACAGTGTAGAAATAAATCTCCATGCCATTCTGGCATGCTGCCAGGTTCTGCTCTGCCGCCGATTTGGCCGGGTTGACGTACCGCATCCAGTTGGAGCGGGTCTCATCCAGACCGTCCACAAAGTGGTGGAACTCACCATCCACAAAGATCTGGAATGAAAGAAAAATAACATTTGTTTTGATCAATTTTACAAGAACAAGAGCTATATTTTCCTTTTACAAAGTAAACATTTTACTTTTAAACTTGTAAAATTTACCACCATTTCCCTGAATCAAACAACAACAAAAAATGGAGCACAAAGCCAATAAATTGATTACATCATCAAAAGAACAAGTGACCTACTGTAAATCTTTAAATGAGACAATTGTAAATGATGAGAAAGACATGTTTTATCTCAGTTCAAAGCATCAAATTAACAAATCAAACACAATTAGTCCATCTGCAGTAAATGTCATCTAACCCACATTTCTTAACCCTTTTTCTTCTATCACCCCTTACCATCTCTCTCCGTCTTCATCACCTTCCGCGAGGCAAAAAAAAGACAGACAGAAAGTCTATCACAGAGGAGGAGATCCTCTTTTATATTGAAAAGGGAAAGGAAGGATCAACTCATTTTTTAACCTACCACCCTCCCCCATCCCCTTGTGTGTTTCTTTTTCATTCTCCCCCTATCTCTGCCTCTCGTTTCTGTCATCTCGCTGCGTGTGAGAAAGTGAGATATGAGCATGAATGGAACCTTAATGAGTTAAGTTTCTGCTTGTGGTTACACTTTTTCTTTTCAAGCGAGTCAAACCCACTACACACACACTCACACACACACGCACACTCTTAGAGTGTGTAGGTAGAACAACCATGTAGGTGGTTCGTGAGCGTGTGTTGTCTCATTGTCAGTTACCGGTAGTGATGGAGCGTGTTTTAACCATGTACCAGTACGTGTGGATTTACAGGAACCTTAGTGTGGCATGTTATTTGTGTGAAGGTGACATCACATCCCCACACACACCAAGCAGAAAGCCCTGTTTCCTGTTCAACTGACTGCCTTTTGAAGCGAGAGACGTCACAGGAAGGGGTCTCTTGGGCTTCTGAGGAAATGTGTGTGTTTTCAACCGGCATACTCACCCTCCAGAAGTACTTCCGGTTTGCGTCTTTTGGGACGCTGTCGGCCGTGTAGATCTCGCCCACCAGGGGACCGAAGCGGGTTCCTTTGGGGATGTACTCCCGGCTGCACACTCCGACCACCTGCATGGCGACACACACAGACACAAGCAGGTAAAAAATGTTGTATGTAAGATATGGCAAAGTTTGCGTCTGTTTTTGGAAACTGTTGTGCACATCCATCAGTGACAAGACTCATTAGGCTTTAGTTTAGATCCAAAAACACACAATCAACCAGCTGTCAGCAGAGGCGATGATTGATGACATATGGGCACGCTTCGTATGACTTCGAGCTCGAATGTTTGGCTGAAGAATAACTAAAAAATCTCTTTCTCTTTCAAATCTCTTTTTCTTGTCACACCTCCAATGATCGCCACATCAAACCTAAACCACTGCCACTTCAAATACTTCAGGGGAAAACACTCAGCTACTCAAACGAAAAAAAAATCCTTTCTCTTCTCATTTTTTTTTGCTTTATGATCTGATTGAATCACAGAACAAGGTGAGAAAAAGAAGAGGAAGAGGAGAATTGCAAGGAATTTTCTGCCTAGACTCCAGCCATGGATGAACGAGAATCACGCTCACATTTTTTTTCTCTAGCTAAACCCACGCAAACACGAGTCTTTCCCAAACCCCTTGTTCTCCTGGTGACGTGGGAAATCCCCTTTTCCTCTTTTCCCTTCACAGGACCAGACACAAGCTTGTGCTAGTGTTTGCACACAAGCTTTCTTTCCTTACTTGTTGAGTCGTTTAGTTCTTTCCTGATGTCTTTGGAGCGAAACACAGTTTTCTTTCATCAGCTTGTCCCTTCTTCCTCTGCTGGTCAAACTAAATATTAGCTCATAGCGTATCAGCTCGTAAGCAAAACACACTCCTCTTCACCGCTCTACTTCCCCTTCTTACCTCAGTTCCTTATTGATAAGCCCCTGATGAGAAAATCTATGCGATCACACCGTTTCACTGATAAACTCACAGTAACAAAATTGACAAAGCTGGAAACTTTTGACCTGCAGACATGCACATTTTTACTGGTGTAAACACCCTGGAAAAAAAAACGCAAAATGCATCAAAAGTGCTTTAAAAAGGAAAAATAAAAAACACATACTTTTGTTTCAATCTGACACAAAATTCAGAATTCTGCAGCAAAATTAAGACGCAAATGAACACAGCTTCTTATTCCACGTATAATGAACATTTTAATAAAAAATGTGAACTTTCAGGAGCCAGCCGCCGTGAGTTTTTTATGTTTTATTTTAACAAATTACAAGAGTGTTATTTTGATTCAGGTTGCCCTATTTCAGTTTTAACCTTTTGCCGTCTGACATTTTGACTGATCAAAAAGAAATAGAGAGGGAAATGTTATCATTTTACATTCATCAAGAAGGTCATGGTGGCTGATTGTGAGTTGAGGAAGATTAAAAGACGAATTATGTTAGTAATTTTTTATTTTTTCATGTCCAATTCCAACTCCAGATCAAAAGGTTTAAATTAATTTCCTGCAACTTAGTCACTAAACTTAAAAGGTGATATTAAAAGTCTAAGGTGTTCGTTAAGGTGCTGTACAGTGCCCCCTGGCTGCTGGCATGAATATTTCAGGGTGGTGAGAGGTTTATGGCATGACACACACATTTCAGGGCTAAATCACTGTAATCTTCTCAGCTGACATATGAGTTTCAAACGAAAGATTCAAGCTGAAGAAATGTGTTTTTGTGTAAAATTTGCTTCCGTCAGTTTTTCTCCCACTCACACACATTCCTTTGTGTTCGTGTTTGTATGTGTATGTGAGCGTTTACAAGGTAGACTCGGCAACCTCCTGCTCTCCATTTCATGACCAACAACTGACTCACGCCCCTGTTAACGTACAGATGGGCTTTCTCTGCTTGGACGTGTGTGAAAAGTTGAGACGGGGGAGAAAGTTTTCCTGTCTGCTGGCAAAGGACTGTGTGAGTGACTGTGTGGGAGTCTGACCTCCTTGGTGCCTGCCAGGTGTTTGAGGACCAGGTTTCTGGGCAGCGACGCCTCTGCTCTAGTCGTCGTCATTGCGAAGTCAGCGTCTGGCCCCGCCTCCCATGGCGTGTCTTTGACGATGTATGTGCATTTCTCCTCAAACTCTGCCTCTCCCCAATGTGTCATGTCTGCCTCCTCCATCTCCATGTCCATGTCCACGTCGGTGTCGGTCATTGTCTCTGCTCCGTCCGAACCTGTGCTGGTAGCTGTGGAGGCCATCTTGTGGTTTGTGCCATCCTGCTCCATAGCGTGCGCCCCCTCACTGGTCAACATGGCCGAGCTATGAGAGGTCGCCTGGACGGGGTAAGAAAGAGAAAAAAATACATTTCATCATCTCTTCTTCATAAAAGTTCTTAAAACTTCCATCTGGAAGTGTACAGTGAGGTAAGAGAGAGATTAAATGGAAAGTAAAAGAAAAAAAGAGATGGAAAAACAAGACAACCGTGACGAGCAGAAAAATACCAAACATACGATAAAAAAACCTAAGAATACGACAAGTACAAAATCAGCAAATTGTTGAAAAAAATAAGATAAGGATATGAAAGGAGGTGGGAGGAAAGAACTGATTAAGAATAAAAAGAAGACAAGAGATAAAAATGAAAGATGATAAAACACTGTGATAAGTAGAGACAAAGAGAGGAGAGGAAGATCCGTGATTATTATATGTGGTGACTCAGTGGGAAGAGGGGGGGTTGAGTAATGCCTCAGTCACACACAAACACATGTGCACGCGCACACACACACACACAAGCGCAAAAGCACACAAAGAATCAGGCGGTAAATGTGTCGTCTGCCGTTTCAACTAAATGGTAACTAATTTGGGAAACGATTCATTCATGTTTCACTTGCATAACCTGATTTGTTTTTTTTTCCCCTGCTTTTGGAATCTGATGATTGTTTGACATTTTTTGGAAACTTATTCCATGTTTATCTCATTCTATGACATAAAACTACCAGATTAGATGACCACTGCCCTCAAGCAAGATAAAAATTCAATGTAGCAAAAAAATAAAAAATAAAAATCAGTAAACAACCCTCAACTTTTTAGTTAGTATTCAAGTTATGTATAGTTTTGTACATTCATATTCAGTGAAATAAAATAAGTTTTGGAAATCAGACTTGATATTTTCCACCTTGAACACTTTCACTATCCTTTTGTCTAACGGTTTCCAAGACCAGTCAAAATATGGCCAAACCAAATCTGTTTATCAGCAATTTTCCTGTTTTTTTCACTTCTCTATATAATGACTCATTCTTTTTCTGACAAGAAATTGTCATGTTTCCTTTTTATCAGTTATTCTGTATAACTAATATTTCTCGACAGCATGCTGAATTTACTCAGATATTGCAAATGCAATATTTCCCATGTCTCTGCGCTCTTCGACCCCCGTGTTCACCCACATCTCCCATGGGTTGAAGACGGAGGAAGGAAATGCTGTCTGTGTCTGAATGAAGCTAAAATTGGAAGCAGAGTGGCAAAGCAGGAACCGGCAAATCATCCAAACTCCTGGCGTGTGTGTTCTTGTCTGAATGTGTGTGTGTGTGTGTTGGTAATGGACACGGGGGAAGTGATGAGGAAGGGAGCGTCAAAAAAACTTTTCCATTTGGGGGGCCACGGCAGCGCAAACAAAACTTCAAACACGATCCCACCCAAGACAATCCCACACACACACACAGGAGCAGAAATCCACACAGGGGACAACATGCTGCTTGTCCCACGCTGAAGAGCGGAAAGCAGCAGATCTTCGTTGACCACATTTCGCTCTGTGAAATTATCTGAAGCCACAAGAAAGAAAATTGTTTCACATCCAAGTGGCTTCGGCTAAAGCAAACAGGGTTTTGATCCCCAAGAGTAAAACAAGTTTCTGATTGAAAAGTGATTATAAAACTTAAGATTGCTTTAATTAAGATTCAGTTAAAAGCCACAAAAAAGCAAAAGCATCCTGGATTCAGAGAATATTTTGTCTTGCAAAACTGACCTCCCATGCTAAAAAAGCATGTTAAAGTTAATATAAGTTGCTCTAAACATTAAACACAAACAGAGCAAATTCCCAAAATACATTAAAATCCAACAAAAGCCACAGTATCCATAATTTGCTTTGTAAAACTAGAAAATTCCCAGTGAAAAGTCCGTCTTTTTCCCAGACAGCAGCTGAAAACTCGCATAACCAGACGTTTCCTCTTTATTTGCCATTGAAATGAATCAAATCAAAACAGTGATCACATATGAAAATGTCTCTTTTAATATCTCTGCTTTCAGCAAAACTGCAAATCCTGCCTTTGCATAACAGCTGCAGCATCGAAAACTAATAGTGAAACCAAGAACCAAGAAACAATTCATCTCTCGTGAATTTAGACCAACTGAAAACATTTAAAAGCTGAACCTGCACAAAGTCAGAAGGATTTCAAACTTAAACTTTGACAAGCACGGATGGATTGTTTTTAATCAGAAAAATAGAAAATATTTAAATTATTTCATCAACGAATTTACCTATAAAATTAGAAACTTTACTGGAAAAACTAAACTTGTTTTTGCTTAAAGTAGTGAATAAAATGTATTAAAGTAAGCAAAAAGTGCCTAAATTTTAACACAATCCCAGGAATAGATTTACAAAATACCCCAAAAGCGCCAGCTAAAACACAAAAAAACTTTAAGAAATTTGTCCAAAAACTTATTTCAGTGTAATAATAAAAATTTTAAAGTTTGTAGTAACTGTAAAAGTAGTAAAAGTTCAAAGTTTTTTTTTGTTTTTTAATTCTGATTTAATTGACAGTATGTTTTTGGAGTTCACAACTTTCAGTATAAATCATAAAGTGTACACAAAGTGTCAAAAAAAGGTCAAATAAGTTAGATAAAACCCCGTACAATTTTCTATGTTGCGCTCTAAATCAGTTGTTAGTGAAACGACAGAGAAGGCGAGGGTGTTCAGAGCTGCTCTGTACTCACCGTGTAACTTTGGTCCCATCCACACATAGGGACGAGCACTGGGATCCTCTCTGGAAGTCTGCCTGTGAGGATAGAGAGTTTATGCGGGACAGGTGTAGTTCTCCCCTTCTGCCTTCCCACTCCGAGTGCTGATACTCCACACCGAGCTCTCAAGTTTCTTTGGGCAGGAGTTTGTGTGTGATCCACTTGGAGACCTGATATTAAATGCCTGACAACATCAACATCTCTCAGACTAAGCCCTCTCCCTCTCCCTCTCTCTCTCTCTTGCTCTCTCACTTGAAGCCACACCCACAAAGCACTTCTCACACGGCTTTCACCTGAGGCCATGAGCCATACACACACAAACACACGCACGCACATAGCTAAAAATGTAACTCCTATTTTTCCATCAAAATAATGATTTTTCTACATGATAATCACAAAGTGATTGTGTGATTAGTTGTATTCATGTGTGGAAATGTCTGACCAAGTTTAAAATGTAAACAACATGTATGCGCGTACTTGTGCACGATTGTGTCTAGTGTGCGTGTGGGTGTGTGTGTGTGTGTGTCTGTGTGTTTGCGTGCTTGTATAAAGGAAGTGTTGAGTCACCGTCACAGGATGTCCCTCTCTTCCACAAGATAACACACACACACACAAAATTGCACTCTAGGGGGCAGAACTGATCTGCTTTGGTTTCTTTTGCAAAATGAAATGTAAAGTACACTCACTCACTCTCCTGTGTTATTCTTTGCCCTTTCTCCGTCACTCCCTTAAAATGTGTTTTCTGCCTTTAAGTTTGTCTTTCTCTTTATTTATTGCATTTTTCTTTACATTAATATTCTTCCTTTCATCCCCCCAAATTATGAAGTTCTTTTTGGGTAAATTAATTAAGACTGATAAAAGTCAAACTTATTTTTGTATTAAGACGCAAGGATGAAAACAGGAATGAACACTGAGAGGATTGGTAAAGGGAGTGTCTCCGACTTACTCTAAGACTGTTGCAACACATAGGTTAAAGACTTTCTGAAGAAAATTAAGAAAAGCACCTAAAATTTTCACAAGCTTATTAAAATTTCACTCAAACAGTTTCCATATGCTTGTGATTTTAGTGTATGTCTATTTTAAAACCAACTAAAAGAGCTTTTGGGACGGGAGCATGGGGTAGAAATACCTTCTCCTGATCCTATAAACAGCCTTCTGCTTCCACTTCTACTCTACAATCATAGCTAATACTAGCTGCTGTAAGCAGTTATCGCAATCAATGATCTAAAGAAGTTCTGCACTCCTTACTATGTTTTTCTCTTTCGTCTAAACTGGGTTACTACATGTGAGCAACGGGTATATGTTTTTTTTTTTTTTGGCTTCGTTTGCTTTTAACAACTGTGCTTCTCCCTCTGGGCTGCATTAACAATGTCCATTGTGCGTCCTTTGAAGGAAAATAACAGTATTTAACTTTTAAGTGTTGCACAATAAAACAATGTTTTTTTTTTTTTTTATCTAATTGATTTGACCTGAATGTTTGAAATAAATATGGAGCCTCATCAGGACAGAAAAAGAGGGAAGCGCTTATGCAGAATCCTCAGCAGGACTTAAAAACGAAAGAAAAACACAGACTTTTTAAAATCCTCCAACACATAAATATATGTTGGGCCAAAGTGCTTTGAAATCAGAAGATTTTGCAACTTATGATGCTTTTCATTGTTAGCAGACTCTGGCCCTGAATGCATGCAATGCGAGATGCGAGGTAACAAACAATACAGTCTGGTTAAAATTATAAACATCTGCTATTTAGTTTAAGTCAAATCCATTCTTGAAAATTAGTCTTTATGACTCTGTTGATGTCAGTCTTAATATGCTTCATTTTGCAAGCGTAAATACTTTCATAACCTCATCTTCAATTAAATGGTTGTGTTGACAGAGATTTATTTACTATTACAACTCTGGAAATAAGAAATGAAAAAGAAGCTCTAAACTTTGGTGTTTTTCGAGTGATCATCGTGATTAATGATGCTGGATTTGGAGGCAATAATTCCTGATGATGCAGAGAACCACAGTTAATTTTGTCATATTGACTCTGTTACAGTTTGTAACGCATGTAATCATGAACTGCTGCTGATTTTAGTACCATCCCAATCAGTTCATTGCTATAAAATGACTCATTCACTCAAATAGTGTTTTTTTAACTTATTTTTTCATAAATTTTAAATATTGAACTAAATCCATTTCATGCTTTAATATGCATCTATTCCCTTTTTATTTCGATTGAGGGTCTCACGCACTCACTCACTCACTCACTCACTCACTCACTCACTCACTCACTCACTTATAACAAAAGCTCAGTCTCTTACTAACACTGGAAATTCCCATCTAATTGTTCACCCTGTTTCCCTTAATTTAACTCCCACTCACCCACCTCCCTCAATCCCCCTTTTCTCTCCATCTTCCCTTTGATTTTGCACATTGTATTTACAAAAATGATTTTCCACACTCACCCCTCACGCTGCTTTTTCCATGACTTTTCTCTCAACCATTTTTTTTGTCTTTTTGAAGAAAATAAATCACTCCAGAAAAAGTCATTTGTTTGTCTTTAAGCATTTTGATGTTTGCTCGCGAGGATTTTAATCGTGCAGCCATAAAAGAAAAGAAACTGCTGTGGCGAGCACAGTTTGTTGGACAGAAACAACAAAATAAATCTGTGGGAAATGTGACATTAAGATCATAAATAATGTTCTACTAACTCCGAGAAAGAAAATGCTGGAAAAAACAAAAACAAAATAAAAAATAATTCAAATTTGTTGATTTTTTATTTTTTTATTTGGTGTTTTCTTTTTGTTCATTTAAGTGAGAATTTATACTTATAGCCTTTCTTTCTTTTCTTGCATACAATTATCTTAAAAGGTCAATTCTGTTTCTGTATTTAAAGTAATAAGTTAAGCTGCATTTGTTTGAAACACACACCCTATGCACAACTTTGTAGAAAAAAATATCTTTTTTTTTTTGTTCTAACTAGAATACTGTATTAAGCTGTGTAATTGCCAAGTTGTATCTTCCAGCAATCATCAGTGTTAGTGAAATGGGCCTTAGATTCTTTGAGTTATTTTCTTTTTCTTTTATATATAAAAGAAATATTATCAGGAAAGAAAACAACTAACAGGAAGACGACGAAAAGACAAGAGACACCGGACTCTTTCACTCCCTCTCAATGGTGACACAGGGTCTGACCACATCACTCGCTGCCTACTGCTTCCTGCCAACAGACGACCCCTACACACACACACACACACACGCACACACACACACACACACACACACACACACACACACACACACACGCAGACACAGAGCTGAAGATCTGTCCCACAGCTGTCGGACATGTTGATGCTCAGTGTTTTCTCTTTGTGCAAAACAACCAGATGCTGAAGGGGACCAGAAAGCTGAGAAATGCATTAAAACATGAAGTCTTATGTGTGCAGCTTTAATTTGTTTTTGGAAGCTTTACGACATTTTACAGCAATGCTCTCTGTAATTAGGGTTAGCAGAATTTCAAGATTTTTAGCTTAATTTTCAGTATTCAGTAATAAACTCAGAAATTCTGTCTCTTTCTGGCTTGTGAATAGACCAAACTAAGTATCTCCAATTTGCGTACTTTGAAGTGGAAACTGTTACTTTAAAAGAAAGCTCAGTGTTAGCCATTTTCAGTCAGTAAGATGTGTAGACAGACAGAAAAGAAAGAAAACAGAATAATCTACCTAAAAGACTTTTAGGAGATAGCAAAAAGAATATATGGAGTAACCAAAATTACTCTTTCACAAAACATTCTGGACATCTTGGAAATCTTTTAGAAAGATAAATTCATGATCTACATTCTCTCAACAATGCAAAAAATAAATAAAAAAAAAAAAATATATATATATATATATATATTATATATTATATATATGTATGTGTGTGTGTGTGTGTGTGTGTGTTAGACATGCTGCTAATTGCTCAAATCACTGATTCAAGAGGCTGAAAACAGTTTAAAACCAACTTTGTAATTTTATTCTTCTTTTCTTATAATAGGAAAATCCTTTCTTAAAGTGGCTACTCTTTCAAACATCGGCATAACATTGGTTTATTTTCAGTCAATGCATGGTGGCACAGCTGGTAGCACTGTTGCCTTGCAGCAAGATGGTTCTGGATTTGAATCCCACCTGGCAAACTCTTTCTGCATGGAGTTTGCATGTTCTCCCTGTACATACGCAGGCTCTCTCCGGATACTCCGGCTTGATCCCACAGTTCAAAAATATGACTGCGGGGTTAATTGGTTTCTCTAAATTGCCTTAGAGACCTCTCAAACATAATACACCTTTGATGGCATTTGTACATCACACCTTTGGTGTACAAGTCTTTATTGAAAGGACAGAGGTAGGTCAAAGTTCATGTGCTGGTGATAGGGTATGAGGTAGTTACAGAGTTGAGTTTTCATGTAGTCAAATGTGAGTTTTTCCTTACTTCTCATCCTCACCAATCAAAGCAATGAAACTGTTGTCAGGAAAACATATAAATACTGATGTGATACTGAGCTGCCTCTGTTGTGGGAACTGGCAACAGACCTGACAAGAGCCAGATGATATAATAATTGTGCTTGGCATTTATTAAACCTTACCCATGTCATTTCCTTTTTCCCTTTCTTTGTGAGGATCTGCATAGCTGCAGGGTAACTGCATTTAGAAAGGTGGAGTGTCTTTAAGGTGGGCTTCACCTGAGTGCACACAAACAACTCAAGTCGACATGAAATGTCCCTTTTTGTGTCCCAGAGGTCCTACCTGCATGCCTTCAGGAGAGAGAAAGAAGGGACAAAAAGGAAGCAAAGACCTCCTGGGTCTCTGTTAGTTTAACACTGGGCCAATATCACAAACGCACACAACAACTTGGGGATACACACACACACCTTCATCTTACATAAACTCCACTTGCAAGTTAAAATTTAAGAAGAGATCAGTCTTTACAAATTTTCAGTCTGTAAAGACTCTTAAAACACAAGCAATGAAGACTCTGAGGGTGAGCTGAAAGTCAGATAAGTTTACTGCAGGTAGGATTAACACTGCATTCTCCATTTAAGAAGAACAGTGACAATTTTGTTTCATAGTCTGAAAGTAAAAACTAAGCTGTCACAAATGTCTGTCATTTATAAAAATATTTACTCACTAGAATATTTGTAATATTCGGACCTTCCAGTTCTGAAAATTAAGTAAATCCCAGAAAAGAACATCACTGAACACAACCGTAAAGAAATATAAGCCCCCTTTTAAGGATGGAGACAACTCATGTATCTAAAAAATACCAATAAGCAGGGAAGCAAAACAATATCTGTTGTTGAATAAAATTGTGGCACAAAATTAGACAAAAATATGTCAGTCAAGTAAAGAACAAACTGAAGTGAAGGAGTTCACTTTAGGACCCAACCCAACATCCCACAAATGAAACTGCTTGGTTTGGAAAAAAGTAAATTTTTTGTGTGTTTTTGCACCTTTAACGAATACAGAACTTCAAAAAGCCATCCATTTTACATGGCATGTTGGTACCTATCTGCAGTGAGGTGTTTACTCAAAGGCAATGTAAAATGGCCAATAAATATTAGATTCATGCATTTGGACTGTGGAAGGAATGTTGAGTACCTGGAGAGAATCCAAGCATGCATGCAAAGGATATGCAGAACCAAGGACAGGACTTGAAACGAGGACCGTCTTCAAGCCAACAATGCTAACAATTGGATTTCTGGATAGCCCAACTTCAGAAATATGTCAATTTAATAATTTCTTGATCCTTTTGAGAAATATAATTGCCTCCATTGCAGGTTGGTGATGAAGTTTTGTGAAAGAGGTGTGGTAAATTTACCAAAGAGCTGGATATGCTTCTGATTTAAATGAGCATGCTCAGAAGAACCACACTTTCAGAGAGAGAGTTCAACTTGATGAAACTCTCATGACTTGTAAACACTTTCCTCTCTTTTTTCTCTTTCTTCTCTCAAGCCTTCCCATCTTCCCCCGTCCTCTGCCCTCCAGCCTCCTCCTGAGTCCCAAACATTTTAATTGCAGCCCACAGGCCATTTGAAGCCTCAGTGAAGAGATCAGCCATTGTCCATTTCCTTTGTGTTAGTGTGTGTCACTGTGTGTTACTGTGACGGTTACACCATGGGCCTGTGCATGTTGGACCCTCTGTGTGTGTGGATTTAGGGAGTTAATCCCTGAATAGAGAAGCCATTAGGGAGAATTAGGCAGTTTAGACCTAGCCATGATCCCCTCTGCTGTGCGTGTGTCTGTGGGTTTCAGTGTGTGCAACGGCGTCTACGTGTGGCATGTGTCAGGTCAAGGCCCTTAAAAAGAAGGGGTAGAGGTGCATCAGGAAAGTAAGGAGGGGGTGTGGGATAGCGTATGTGGTCATCAGTTCCCGTAATCTTCCCAATCTGCTTGTGCTGTGTCCCACACACACGTACACAAATAGGCTCATCTCGACACTCTCAACAGATGGCTGTAGCAGAAAGGCCAAGGGTAAACTTGTGCAATGCCTAAATCAGACAAGCACACTCCAAATGAAAACCCCTCCTCTTTGTCTATAGCTAATCACTTTGTCCTCGGCACGCAAGCAGGACTCTTAATTAAGTGGCAAGTAGTCTGTCCTTGTTAACAATGGTTAGATGTTATACCAGTGAGGAATCTTGTCCTGTATTTGACTTAAGTTACAACATCACACACCAATGTCTATAATTATTTTTATGGGGCCAATTGACATGTGTTTAAATGCTGTGCAAATGTATGGAATTTGAAAGTAGGACATTTTCATACTCATTATTGATATGAATGACATTAGTTTTAAATCAATCAATCAATCAAATTTTATTTGTATAGCACATTTCAGCAGCAGGGCATTTCAAGGTGCTTTACATAATTAAAGAAAAAAAAAATAAAAACTTAAACTTTAAACTTAAACTAACAATTTTTAACCATTTTTCAGGGTGAAATCATAAACCAATGATTGACCTAACCTATTTTTGAATAAAAATTGGATGCAGAAGATGAATTTGTTGATTTTCCAACTCACACTGAGTCACATCTAACATTCAGGCCTGAAACACAATCACCCAATAATATTTGGGTAGTTGTATTTGTTGCATTTTAACCCAACATGTTATGTTGGGTTAAAATATCCTTTACGTAATATCCTGGCTGAACGTTTGACAAGTCTTGCTGACATAACTAGTTGCTTTGTATAGCATGGGCATCGATGATGGTGGAGAAACAGTTTTCCTGGAAATGTTGTTTCTCTGAAATTTAGATTCATATTAAGCAGTGCCTACACATCCACGATTGACAGCGGTAAGACACTCCTCCTGGCTCTGATAAGTTGTTTTTAACGGGGATCAGTCCATTTCTTCAGACATCAATAATGGCACTGAGAAGGGGAGAGGGTGCTTGATTTTTTCAGATATTATAATGTCACGACATGGTGACAGTTTTAACAAAGGTGTAAAAAAACAACTTGTTTTTTAAATAAAAGTTATATACCTCAGCTTTAGAGCACTTGAGTTGTCCATTTGGGCAGAATCTAAATTCTGTCAAGCTTGAAGGCACAAGTGTCAAACTATAGTCCTAAACATCTGGCGTTCATCAAATTTTCAATGTTTCTCTCCTACAGTACTTGAATCAAATAATTATGTCATTATTAGGACTCTGAAGAACTTAGCCATATGCAGAAGATGTGTATCAAGCATCTGGGGTTGTTTCTGAGCATAACTAGCCAATTTCATTTCATCTGCAGCTAACAGTTTACATTGGTCCAAACCATGACAAAGTGGCGACACATGTGTATAACTTGTACTCATCTACAGTTCTTCGAAGTGATAAACAATTGCTTAGAAATGGCTCCAAAAGATTTTCCCAACTTGTGCAACTCTACAGTTCTCCTTCTTAGGTATTCATTGAATCCCTATGGAATTCCTAATGTTTTGAGTATTACACATTTCATTGAGTGCCGTAAAACGAATCTGTATGCTGATGAAGACAAACTATTAGCCACCTTTACTCACATAAACACTAGTGACCTACTGTGTACCAGAAATAATTGCTTAATTCAGGAATATACAACCTAGTATCTCAAGCAAGTTGGACAGTCTCACATTACATTTATACATGCATACATAAAATATTGCAATTTATTCACATCAGTAAATCAGTAGTATTTCTGAAGTTTAATATCTCACTGTTAGATTATCCCAACAATGATTACCTGGAGGCAGAGACCCTTGTAATTTTGTCCAGATAGGAATGTAAATTAAATAATTTGTTTTATTTTAAGAAAGTGAGTCAGTCATAAAATTAATCAATGATAAAACTTTTTTTTTTTTCCGCTTACATTTAATGCCTATAAAGCACCTGTGTTTTGCACTGGCCTTAGTTTCCTTTTTTTTTTTTTTTTTTTTAGCTTACATTTAATGCCTATAAAGCACCTGTGTTTTGCACTGGCCTTAGTTTCCTTTAGTCTTCTACCCATTCCTAGTAGAACTGCAATATCAGGAAAAGTGAGTAGTCACTGTTTTAAGAAACTATAATGACAAGATTACCTTATTTGTACCTGTTTTGACTTATCATTCTGTGAGTTTTTAGGGTCTTGTCACTATGAGGGTAATTCTTTGCTGCTTTTTGTCGTTTTTGGTAAACTGTGCTAATCACCTCATCATTGTAAATAATCCCTCAACAGTCATAGCAGAGCGAATGATCTCATCTTTGCAAAGAGGATGTAAATTATACCCTTTTCCTGTAAGCTTTGTGCCAGCAGCTCTGACAAAGCTTGAAGCATGGAAAGTTGTATTGTTTGTGGGTAACCTGTGTTAGACACAGCAGCCGTTTAAGTTAGCAAGCTGGATCAAGGATGTCTTGGTAACTTTGAAAACCTTTAGAGTAATTAATTGCTCTGAAGCAATTAATTACTCTGAATTAATTGCTTCAGAGCAAATTTATGAACCTTTGTTCTTCACTTTGCCTGGCCCAAGTAGTCTTCCCATAAAGTCAGGCAATGAACATCTGGAAGAAATATCTTTGGTTCTTGTTGATAACATAAAAATAAAGATAAGCACAAATAGAAAAGCTGAGCCATAACTTTAGAATGTTCACAAAATGTGGAGCTGCTATTACTATGTTTGTTTATTTTTTCTTATTTTTATTTTTTTTATAATATTACAGGCTGAGTACAGAGCAGTCTGGATGTGTGTGTCTGTCTTGCTACATCATGCGTCACTTTCAGTCAACAATGAGCCTCAGTCCTGAGATAATCTGAGGAACACCACTAAGAAACAAAAATAAATCAAGTTTTTATAAAGCACTTTATTAGGAAAAAACAGGACTCTGAGGCTTCCTGCACTCACTCTCAGGTAGCCATTAAAAAGCTACGGACATAAACATGTTCCAGCTATCTTCCAGTAAATAGCGGAAACGTGCAATGAGTCACCAAATGAAACGGCAACATGGAGATAACACACACACACATGCACACACACATCACATCTGATGTCACACAACCCCCCGTCTTGGTAGTTTCCACTTAAATAACCCTGAGGACAAACCACTGTTATACACGGTGACTGTGGTTAAAAAAAATCTAATTAATAGTGACTTCATTCTTGTTTGTGGTATTTTTTTTTATCATGCACCGTATCACTATTACATTCCCACAGTATGTTTAACATTCCTAAATGATGTTTGTGGTCCTTTAAAATCTGATTAATGAGTTGGTTCTGTTTTGGTCTTTATTTGTAGCAAAACAAACTACAGCTTTTACTTAGAAATGTTATCATTTGCAGGTGCTTCTTTGTCTTTCATCAGATCAAGTGTTAGAGGATCAAAATGCAGGGCTGTTTGATGAAAACTAAAGATCTTGATTCCCAGAATACCACAAAGTAAATTTGGTCATAAAGGTAGATGCGTGGTTGGCCCCTATTTATCCTGAATTTGGTAACTCAGATTCTGCACATCCAGGTGTGTGAATAATTTTGGGTTTACCTGTAAGGACCTACTTAGTATTGGAGCTTGAACTTGAACCACTGATAATATACCTCTGGCTCAGCTAAGAGGGGTGGTTACAGTCATAGTCACATGATTTTCTACTTGCAAAAATTAGCAAGACAGACATTTTGCAGAAATAAGTGTAAATTTGAAAAATGACAATCTGGAATTAACTTATTATTTGTAAAATAATTCTCAACGCTCTGGGCTAGAAGTAGAAGACAAATTTTAGTTCTACTAAGCTGTACACAATATTCCTTTGGTTCCACAATCCTGGGAGCATGTTGTGTAAGCACATCTTGTTGCAGATGTACCCAACTTCACTGGTGCATTAAGAACACATAAGCCATAAGGTGGGGTGCATGTTTGTGGGTTTGTTGCAGAAGTGCCTTCTGAAAGGAGCTTTTGGGATATAGGAGGATACAAATACCTGACATGCAACTGACTGAGCATGATGTAGGATTATTTATTTTAGAGATGCAAATCTGTTATTAGCAGATGTTTTTTGTAAAAGAATTTGTGAATTTTCAAAATACCTTATATAAAAGAGTATATTAAATTATATTGTTTTGAAGACATAGAGGAAATGCAAAATTAACCTTAGTCACTTGCAATTTCTTTTAATACTTCATTTGAAACATTTATAGCGCTAGAGCACAGAAATACAGAACGGAGTAACTGATGTTTTTATTTTATTTCATAGCCTTGTATTTCTGGATCTATTTTTTGCCTAACCCTACCCTATTGTTTGATTGACTAGTTATTGGTCGCATTAGGAAGCACATGAAGCCGGCCTCTTTTAACCTTTCTTTTTTAATGCTGATTTGGTTCAGATTATTTAAGAGACTGTCTTGTGGGGAGCAAGAGTTGAACAAAAATCCATTTGGTTAAACAAAGTTGTGTCTTAGTAAATGTCCATCAAACAGACGCAAGTTAGGAAAACTTTCAATACACAACATTTAACCATTAAAGCCATCACATTAAGTTAATTAGGATTCACACCGTAAATTGTAACTACCCATTTGATACTTTTAACTTTCACTAATGTAATCAACCTGAACACACAAACAGTGTGTGTTAAATGCTTTGCAGCATTTGTGATGGAGAAAGGAAATCTGTTGACACATCAGTGACACTGCATTTTCTACCCCTAAAGCCTGAAATCACACACAAAAGATAACTTTTTGATTACCTTCTCCCCTGGATGAAACTCCCTGCCTTTAGGGAAGATTCTCTGAAGAAAACAGAGGCTTTTTTCAACTCTATATAAAAAGTAGAATAACATTTTTTTGGTGGACATTTATTTGTTTTTAACTAGTACAATCAACCAGGACAAGAAAACTGTGTTAAATCTAATGAAAACTAATTCAAATTGTACATTAAGTAAAACAGTGCAACTATCTTATTTAAAATGCTAAACTCAACTATTTAAATTTTCCAATGCTGATGTAACAATTCATATTTACAAGTAATGTTACTTGTTAAAATAGCACATATTATGCTTTAGACAACTGAAGAGACTTCTTACGTTAAGGACTTGTACTTGAAGTTTTTGTTTTACTTTAAGCAACATTTTACTAGTACAACAGTTCAGGTCTTATTTACATTGTGTTTTGATAAATAGCACTGCTTTGGAGCAAAAATAATCTCAATGCACTTTACAAAACAATTTTTTTCTAATATTAAGATAAATATTTATTAAAAGATTTCAAAGTGTGATCTGAACTATAGACAGGGAAAGAATAACCTCTGCACTACGGTTGTTCAATATCAATTAAATACTGGATTAGTAATCACTGCACAATAAGTCACAGTATTAATTTATTCTACCCTGCACCATACTATTCAATTTACTCTAACATGCTTGGATCACAATAAATATTATCTACTTATAAGTACTGTAGTATGTATTAATGCAGTACAACTGTTGTGTAATGCAAACATTATTTTACCATGTTTCTGGAGTTTGCAGCAGGTCATTGTTCTCAGCTGACAAGTCTTAATTAGATTATTTGTGCTATAAGCAGCTCTTTCATTGGTGCTAATTGAAAAATCAATAAATGGATGAATGCTTGGGCAATGGGCAGCAGCTTGCACTTGTCCATATACTTGTTTGGATGTGCTCTCTGTTTATTTTCATGTCACTTTATTTGACTTTCTTGTTTCACACTGTGTCAGTGGGGTCTTTTTTTGTGGTTATTGTGCTTTTAGTGTTCATGAGTGCGTGTCCAGATTGAGTGACCACTCATTAGAAGGTTAAATAGGATCCGTTGTCTGAATGCTGTGCTGATTAAGCTGAAGTGGTCAGGGGCTAGTGGGCACCTGCCATAACCCGGCTTGATCTCATCAATCACACACTGACCTGGCCGCTGTCTGGTCCCCTGGACTTTGCAGAGGCCCTGAGGCCTCAATGCTACCCCTTATCCCGGAACTGGGAACACCATTACCCCTTGGACCTGGAGCCACAGTGACCCATTGAGGCCCTCTCTTCTGTCTAACCCTGGCCACAACCCTAGCTCTGACCTTTTGGGATGACAGCTGAAATAACCCTAAAAAGTAGCAAAATATAGGAATTTCTTTGGAGATTTGACTCTAAAGTGCCACCATTACAATGTCTTTTCTATTTTAAAAACTTTCTTGGACTACATACTATGAACTACATACTATTTATCTAGATGATAATCCATTAAGGGTGGAACTACTTCCTTATCCAGTTCTGAATCTAAGCACACTAGACATCTTTCTATCTCTGATATCTTACTTGAGCAAATCGTCAGCATTCAGAGGTCCTACAAAAGTACAATTACAGAAAAATTAAGAAAATCTGTCTTTGTGGCTTATATAATCAGGATTACATGGTTTAAAGCTCGGAAGCTGAAACAGTGGACTATGCCATAATTGTAGTTTCAGGTGCTCTAATAATAATCTGTTCACTCCTTCAGGATAAACCATCAACCAGGCTTCACATGCAACATATTGACTGCCTAAAAAAAAATCAATGAAAGAAGCCATGCCCCCCAGCTGTCAGCTATAAATAGGATTCAGATTATCATCACAATTAAAAACAAAACACCTAGATTAAACTGACTCTTCTTGTGGTTTATATAATCAGGCCAAATGATACCAGGAGCTCTTCCCAGAAGAGTGACTAGTATAAGATATTGCTGCTTTTCTGACATAGATAAGTGTTTAATGGACATTTAAGCTTTTTAACAGCTATACTTTTTTTTGTGCTTTTGCTGTTACAGTTTGTGTAAGTAGCATTTGAGTCTTGAGCAAATCATATTTAGCATTGAAATGCTGAAGGAAAGAAAAGAAGCATCAAACATGCATTTGACACCAACCTTCGCAGGATCTGTGAAGGTTGGTGCACCTGTAAGGGATCCTTTAATCTCTGGTGGCAGCCATTCAGGAGATGAAACACCTGGGCGCCATGCTACTGGGTGGATTGGCTGGCGCTTATAAAGCAGCCAATCCAAGACCGGCATTTATTTTCCTTGCTGTTGATTGGCTGTACCCCCAAAAGCAGAGTTAAGGAAAACTGTGGAAGTGCAAAGATGGTTTCCACTATGCATATTAATTCACATTGAGGTATATTTTGTGTTTGAACTACTAAAATAACAAGTTTGAAATGTCTTTACATGGGGTCTCAAGTAGCTGTGGATTTTAGTAATTTTTGACTGGCTTTCAATACATAGTTAAGTATACTAAAGGTTTTTTTTTAAATCTTTTATAGGAAATGTGGAGGTGTGTTTTGGGTGTGTATGTGAATGTTTGTGTTTCCTATCTGACCAAAGGGCTTGGTAACTGGTTCAAAGTTTGGGATCTGATATGAATTCCTATCACTTTTTCATGATAAGGTTGTATGATGAGTATGTGATTTTTTTAGCACACAGAAAACCAGTAAGCATATGACTCTAACCCTTTTACAGTAAGGAGCTGGCCCTGAGGAATGAAAGTGATGTGTTTATCTTTTATTCCAGCTTTCTTTTTTTATTATAGACAAAGAAGAAATGTCTTTGCAAAAAATTTATTTCATGTAATATAAATGTAAATGTTATGAGAACCACATCAAGCACACTTCAAGATGAGATTAAAACAAACCACTGTATTCCAGATTGTTTGGATTACTATGTCAGTAACACTGCTACAATAACCTCAATACATCAAATTCTTCATAACTCTTAAATATATTTGGCTGACAGTCCCATATAGTAAATAAAGTTCTTACAGCTTCCCTAAATCCAGCAAGAAAAAAGTGAGAGTTGTGCAAGTCGAAATAGACAGTGTTTATGGTATTTAGTTCCAGACAGGGAGGACTTTGAACTTTATTTTGAGACAAGTCAAGGCCCATATCAGCGAACTGCCTGAGCTGATTTATTTATTAATGTCATAATTGTAAGTGGTTGTAAATCTTTCCACTTTGAATGCAAACAATAGTTTAAACAGCAGACACTCCCTTTGTTTGAATTCCTGAACCACAAAGAATTAACCTGCCAGAAGCAACTACGAATAAGACACAAAGTATTAGCTTCTGTGTAGTGCTTAACAAGGGAGGAACAGTTCAATATTTTATTAGCATTTAAGTTAAAAAAAAACAAAAAGACCCAAGATTGAGTCATTTTAGAAGTTCATTATTGACTTGTGTCTAGAAATGTCCCAAGTATTCAGTTTTTTTAGAACTGAGAAACTTTTTGTGAACTTATTTTTGTCCACTGATGGACCCTTTTTCTTTATTCTCCTATTTATTTTAGCGACAAAAATCGTAACATCAGTTCTCACAAAACGACAGACACCTTTCTAACGATTGGAGACTAAGGGCATTTTTCTTTTACATTTTTAACCTGTGCACAAAAAAGTGCTCAACAAAGGTCTTAAGATGGCACGAACCAAAATTATACCTATGGTTCTATCTAATGTTCATTTAGTCCCAAACAACAAATTTTAAGTGATGTTTGACCATTTGTGATTTATATATCTAAAAATTATGAAACCTTAGCATCTTGTGTATTTAGATTTTGATACACGGCTTTGTCAGACAGAAACTAACTCAGTCAGATATTTTAGAAATTATATCTCCAGTCTTCACTGATCTGTTTTCATTGCACTTTGTCACTTTCTTCTCATGCATTTTAGCTACAGCAATACATCAGCAGAAACTCTATCACACATGTTGTAAAAAACGTCATAAACCCTGGTGATCTCACATAAATCTGATAAAAAAGGAAAAAATGATCACTAGACAACAATGCTACTGTATGTAGTCAGGAGCAAAACAATCATGTACATCCCCTGTTATTTTTGGGTACTTTATGACCCATAATAAATGTTCTGATTGTGTTTAATTTTACCAAATCAAGTTTAAAGGAAAGGGTCATTGTTGATATTTTAAATTAGTATTTTATATTTAATATTGGACATTTAGACTATTGCTGCATAACCTCAAATTCAGTATATTGCCATATAGCTGTAGTGCAATTTTCATCTCACAAAGGACTGTTTGGAGTGCAATAATTGTTGGCTATTCCTAGTGTTATTAACTTGCATTTTACATTTTAGTGTAATATTTAGTCAGTTACATAAGCAGATGATTAGACAAGAAACAAATGACATTGCCCAGACATGCTAACAGTCACATAGTGATGGAAGCAGAGATGAAAAAGAGAGGAAAGAAGGAAATGGGAAGAGATCACGACTCATATCGCCATTACAAGATTTTGGAATATTGTACAGACCTGGATCATGAGTGTAGTCTAAGATCAGGAGATGACAGTTTTGAATAAATAAAAATATGTAACCTTTTTTGTTGATATTTTAAATATAAATATATCTTTTGTGTACCTTTTACAGTACAGGGACTCTGTACTTGGGCTTATGACACATGAAATTATTCTGAAACTGCTTAGTTGTTTTTGTTGTTTTATCAAATTTAATTTTAGATTCTGTATAAGGAATCTGGGAGGACCAAAAACGTAACTCTCCTTCATGAAATCATGTGAAGTTGATGAATTTCTTCCACATACCCCAATGCTCAAATGTTCAGTTTCAAAACCTGGAAACTGATACAAGATAAAATCTAAATACCAAAGCAGAATCACAGCAGGTTTTGGCACGTGGCTGCTGCCGTAGAGAGAAGTTTGGCTTCAGCCCAGCTTCCCTGGCTGTCTGCCAAGCTAAACACACGCACACACACAACTGACAAAACACACTACCATTCACAAGTTAGCGCCAAGCTCAGATAAAGGTTTCCCTCAATCTGGCTGGGTGGTTGTACGTGTGGACAGGGAGAGTGGGGAGAGGAGGTAGTTTAAGTACAGTCAGACAGGAGAGAGTAAACACTGATAACTCCCAGCTGGGTGTGTGTTGTCTGTGTATTCAAAAAGGCAATGTGTGCACCACCACCCCCGACCCGCACACACTAAAACACTTCCGAGGCCCCCAACCTTTCCATCAAATCCATCGTCCCACACACACTTCCACCACTTTGATGAGGTGAAGTGTGTGTCTGTCCTTAGTATGTGGGAATGTGTGTGTGTGTGTGTGTGTGTGTGTGTGTATATGTATACATATGTGTGTGTGTGTGAGAGAGAGAAAGACGGAGTGCCTGATCTGTTTTGTGTAAAGATCAGAAGATTTGGATCATGGCCTCGACGGAAGTGGAAGCCACATACTTTGAAGAAAGAAGAGGAGGAGGGGGGAGGAATACAGAGGAGTATTAAACAGTAGCTGCATGAAGCAATGGTATTTGTAAGTGATTAGTTCATTTCAAATCAGTGCACAACAGGATTTCTTGTTGCACAAGAAATCCTGTTGTTGCTCAACTTACATCAATTGTTAATTTAGCTGTTTTCCTTGTTAATAATCCTCATTGTTCTGGAAGATAAATGTCTCTTTGACATGACCTGTAGGTATTCACTGAGACAGGCTCAGTTTTAAAAATGTAACTGCAGTAAAAGAAAGCCTTTATATAGGCAAAACTCCCACAAACATAAAAAAAATGTCTTGATTTATCTTTAACTGGTTTCTGGTACACCTGAATTTCTGAACAATGAACAATGAAAGATATTTCTATTCTATTCTAATTTATAGTTTTTGCTAATAAAGTTTAAGCTATTATTTGATGTGACTTTCTCCTGGTGGCTTTAGCTTTGAATACTGTTTAATGCTAAGTTTAGCAAAATTAAATTAAGTTTGCATACATTTTAAAAGTAACATACCTATTAGTATAACTTAGAAAAATATTTTGTCCCACAAGAAAAAGAAGCAAAGTGACAAGCAACTAAGGAATTTAGGGTCATACAAATATAGAAATATTAAAATTCTAAAAATATATATATATAATGATAATAATAATAATAATAATAAATTAAGAACCACTAGTAGGGGAAAATTATCACATAAAACACTGTGCTAAAACAGCATACATGATCCAAGGAAAAGTGTAACTGAGTAGAATAATTTTGAAAAATGTACAAAATGTCCATGTGCATTTGTGCACTAAAATAAACAACTGACTGTGTACAATGTTTACAGTAAGAGCAAATAAAGCTGTGCAAATACTAGCAGAATTGTTACTTGAAATGACTAAAACTGCAAATAATGCAAACATCAGCAGGGTTATAAGCACTTATTGAGTTTGTTGGGAGCAGTGATGGCTTTTGACTAAAGTACAAAGGGTTGGAGTCCCAGTTGACGGTGTCTCAACTAAAGTTCTACAGCTTTTAATTTCTCTTTCTCACTGTTAACGTTTTAATTATGTTTTTTAAATCTCTTTCTCTTTCTCTTACATGCTGTTTTTATTTTAATTATGTAAGGCACTTTGAAATGCCTTGCTGCTGAAATGTGCTATACAAATAAAATTTGATTGATTGATTTGATTTGAATCCTACAGTGGTCAGAGGAAGACTCTGTGGTGATGTTCCTTTGTGCACCAAGGATGCAGCAGTCTGTCATTGAAGGAGAGATGGTGGTTCATGCAATAAGATTATTCTATATGTTGAAATATCCTTATCCCATGTGGAGTAACTGCTGAAGAGATATTTTTTAAAATCATACATTGGAAACTGTTAATTACTCATTATTATGTTTATGTATGTACTAAAACATCCACTTGTGCAAAGGCCATTTTTCCTCCATTGGGTAGAATAAGTTATTAAATTTCTTTATTAATAAAAAAAGACATTAGTGTGGTTTGCTTAGGGTTAAGATTTGATTAATAAAAAAATGAAGGGCCTGATTTCACGCTTTGATATTTTGTAACGACAGCAAGTAAAAATTAACAATGATTTTTCATCACCTGTAGTTTTCCGAGAGATTTATCTCTGTAACTTTTGTTCTTTGCCCTAAAGTGGGAGTTTTGGCTCCACGATGGTTGGCCCGATGACACACAACTCTGTCTGGCCTGTGGTTTCCTCTCAAGTGGTCAACGGACCTCCCTTGCACAGCAGTTTACAGACGTGCACGTACACGGAAACTGAGACAAACACACACATGAAAAACTACACGCATGTGCACAGAAACACCAGAGATGCACTGATTGAAGCAAAAACACACACAGGATGAAAACATGCTGCTCAGGAACTAGCTCAATCACACGGATACACACACACACACATGGACTCAAGTGCACACAAACAGCTGTTTCCAACATGCTGGGGCGGTCTGGAAACCACTTCCTCTCAGCGGGTCAAACACATTTTATTCATTTACTGTTCGCTCAAACAGGCTGGCAGACCACTTTCACTGCACACACACACACATGCACTGTCTGCGAGTCGGACTGTGTGAGTGAGTGTGTACATGAAAGGAGGAAAACATGTTTTTTCCATGTTTTGGATGGATTTTTACTGTGTTTATAAGAGACACATAGTTAATCTAGTACTAGTACATTTGAGGACACCATTTATGATCTGTTTGTGTGTGTGTGTGTGTGTGTGTGTGTGTGTCTTTCTCAGTCTGGAGCTTAGCACTGGTGAGAGCCACAATGACTAGTTAGTCATCTTAATTGCAAAATAAAAAAGTAGAAGTTTTACATTTTGAAGACGTGACTGACGTGAACAAACTAAATCATACGTGTTCAACAAACCCCTTCACGTCGAGGCTGGTGGCCGCTGTCTGCTCAACACTGATTGGCCAGCACTCTGTAAATATTTAGAAGAAGTAGAAGGGTCCACCGTCCAGCCTGTCGCCATGGGAGACGGATCGCCTTTTATTCTTCAACCCCTCCCCAAATACACACACAAACTCACGCACACACACAAAGACCTGCACACAGTTATCTCCGGTCTCAGACCTATAACTGCAGCCACCAAGTTGAATGGATCAATCATGCACACAAACAGACACAAGCTGCAAAGTAGATATTAGACGAGGTGTTGATATCCCCCTCTGTGCATACTCCTCTGCAACCCCTAAATGACCTTTCACCTCACCTCAGTGTTAGTCCAACCAATCAGAGACCACCTCTCTTCCTCAGATGATGATGTAGTCACATATAAGAACTAGCTGTTGTCTTTTGTCTAATGAAATCATGGCGTTATCTCCATATTTCTAGCCAGCAGAATTTATATTTTTCATAGGGGGATATACAGGGATGTGGAAGTATTTGCCTTGATACAGATTTTTTTTTTCATATGTCTTAAATGTTTTGGATCATCAGAAAATGTCAAAGACAACCTGAGTAAACATAAAATGCAGTATTGAAATTATGATTTCAATCATTAGTAAAAAGCACCAACATGATTTGCACCCCTAAACTAGTCTTTGAGATAACTTGGAATATGTCTTTTATGTCATTATCAATGAATTTTAGGCCTACTCGTTTTTTGCAGAATTAATATATTTCCAAATTGGTGGAATTCTGTGCATGAATGCCACTTTCTCTGACTTGCATACAAATATAGACTTTGCGTAACCAGAACCTTAAAGTATTTTAAAGCATTCAGAGGACTTGATGGTGTGCTTCAAATCAGTGAGATTAAGGTAGAAACTGATTGGACTTACTCTTTCAGGATTTTCTGCAAAAGAGCAGGCAGAGCAAACCTATGGAGCCCGCTAGGAAACATGGAGGATTTTTTTTTCTTTTGCGTTACCTCGCAAAACTCTTGCGTTCCCTCGAAACAGGTTTTGCGTTACCTCGCAATAATGTACTAATCAGTTCATGCAGTATAACTGAATACTATAAGCCTTTCTTACGGTGGCCATCGTAAGGCTTTTCCACGTGTTAATATCTCATTGTGTGGGGTGCTGTGGTGGCGCAGGGGCAAAGCACAACCCATGTATTGAGGCCTTAGTCCTCATGCCGGTGGTCGCAGGTTTGATTCCCAGCCTGGTGACATTTGCAGCATGTCTTCCCCCTCTCTCATAACCCTCTGTCCTGTCAAACTACTTTCAAATAAAGGCCACTAGAGCCAACAAAACCTTTAAAATATATATATGTGTGTGTCATTGTGAAATATCTGAAGTGTTATATCATTTTCTTTAGGATAGAAATGCACCACAGACCTAAGATATAAACGGAAACTTTCCATAAGAAGGAAAGAAATAAAAAATACATCCAAACTATTTGGACTATTTCTGAGTTATTATCACAGGGGCAGAGTAATGAGTCATCTGACAGTTTTGATTGTGTCTTTTTTGTGTTGGTAGTCTATATGGTTTAAAGGGTTTTCTCAAAATTAATAAGAAATTCTGGGGAAAAGTTTTTTTGTTCACCAAATTTGGTTATTAGCATTAGTGCTTTCAATTTGTTTCTAAAACAAGTGGGTATAGCCCATGGATGGATGTATTATTTTCCCCCATTTTAAAACTATAACGTTACTTTGGATTGTTCCTTTATGTAAAATCCTATTAAAATAGACGTACAGTAATTAAAAAAATCCAGGGGTTATGAATCCTTCTGCAAATCGGTGTAAATCATTTATTCCATCATCTCCAATAGCAATGTGAATGTGGAGATCAGAGTTTTGCTCAAGGACGTCATAACAATGTTCCCATCAAATCACCATTTGTCTTTGATTAAAACCAATCTACTAAAGCTTTATCTGTGACTGACCCCTCTCTGATAAAGCTTTGGATTATTGCTTTCTATTAAACCACGATGGTGAGTCCATCACTCTCCAAGAATTTTCTTTGGTTTTAATGTCCCATTTCCAACTCACCCACTGGATCAAAACCTTTGAGAATTAAATGGAATAAAAATAGATTTTGCCAAAAAAAAATCTCTTCTTTTTCTCACTGTGAAGTTGGAGCACAATATGACTTTTACAAGAATGACAAAAAAATTTAAAACAAAAATTCAACATTAAGTTATCACACTGGTGATAAAGAAATGGTGTGGAAATCCGTATGAGGAGAAACATTATTAATCCTGGAATGATTGTGAAAATCAGGATGCACCCTGAAATTATTCTTACGATTTGTATATTACGAGCTTTGACCTTTAACCTGTTGAATGTTTTTATTTTGTCATTATGGAACTGAATAATAACAAACACAACTGAGAAACCACACCCTCACTGACTCATTACCTTTCTACCTTCCGCTATATTCTGACTCTGTCTTTCTTTCCTCTGTCAGCCAGCCATACATCTCACGTCCTCCACCACACACACAGACACACACTTCCATTACTGCTTCATCATGCTGACCCCGCATCAACCCCCTCAACGTCAGCTCTGACCCCATTCTACCCTTCCTCCACTCATTCCTCTTCTCCTCTTCACCTTCTTCTGTCTCTTCACCTTTGCCTCTTCCGCTCTCCTAACTCCGCCCTTTTCTGCCTTTTTTATTGATACTTCCCCGTTCCTCTTGTTCCCCCATCAACACTTTTTTATTCTCCTCTTCCCCTCATTTTTCTGTCCTCCGTTCCTACGCATGAAAGAGTCATTGTGTGGTCATACTGAAGGACAGAGGGAGCAGGGAGGTAGAGAAACAGAAAGACAGACTTCAAAGATGGATGTGAGGAAGGAGGAGAGATATTGAAGGGGTGAGCACATGAAAGAGGAGAGGAGTGAGGGAAAATGAGGAGGTGAAGAAAGTGGTGAAAAGCAAATGAGTTTTTTGGAGGAAAGACTGTCATGTTTAATCAGCTATGTTGGAAAAGCAAACTTTACGAAAATGTTTAGAATCATCTTTCTCTGAAGCATCAAGGAGTTTCTAAGGTGTCCTTTTGTTCAACCTTCTGCACAATGAGCTGCAAAGTTAAACCTGTTTGTTGGCGTCTATTGCAGTTAGATGTTATTTTTATGAGCTTGTCTGGGCATTCCTGGTCGCTGCCCCCTGAGTTTAACACACTGCTAATTAAAGACGTGGAAAAAGGGACAGAGAGAAGGAGAAAAGAAAGAAAGGACTTGGGTAGGATGAAGAGAACATAGTACTTTGTGAGTAAAAAGGGCGGGCAGGAGAAGAGTGAGTGTAATAGCACCTATTAGCACATACCTTTAAAGAGTAACATGTTTTACAGACTGTCAGTACTTCATAATGGCTGAAGAGATGTGGTAAAGAGGAGAAAGACCAGAGTTGAAAGTACAATTTATTATTTTCACGCAAGAACATCTACTGTTGTGCTTTTCGATAAAACAGGTAATGCGGTTGCTTGATTTTATGCACAAGTTGTGTACACACTATCAGACATATTATTATACCATATTTACAACACTGATTGTTCTAAGTACATGTAAAAGCAAACCCACCTGTTCCTGACCAAAATGTAGCTCCTGACAAGATTGAAGCACATCTGACTGTGTCAAATCTCTAAAACAATGAGTTTCTGCAGATTGCACAGCAGCATGGGATGATTCATCCCTTTAACTGATTCATTCAAACATCAAAAGCACTGATCAGTGTATCAGGTTGTAATATTAATATCATCATAAAGAAATCTATCAAGTCAATATCAAGGCAACTTTATTAACTGTTGTCCCAAGAGACAATAGAGTCTTGCATTCATTAAAACATATTGCTAGAACAAACAAGCAAACAAAAAAAACATAGAAAAGAAACTGACATGGAATAACTTAAATGCGTAAACATAAAGGTCGGATATGATCCAGAAGATGTTAGTAAAGTGATATTGTAGGGCCCTATTTTGAAAGATTCTCAGTAGTTTACTGGAATTCTGGCCCAGTCATCCTGAGAACTGGTGCAACTGAGTCAGATTTGTTGGCCATCATGTTCATACACATCTTTCAGTTCTGTGAGTGCAGTGACACCCCTGGTATCTACAAGGGCTAGGCCCTTTCAGCAACAAGGCATTTCAAAGTGTTTGTTGCTAAGCTATCTTGGCACTATGGAGGAAACTAGGATCTCCAGTCTTCGGAGTACAGCTGATCAGTGTCAAGGAAAATAAATGGCCACCAGCCAATGTGTGCCAAGTAGCATTGCTGCTAGATATCTTTGCAAAAATACATTTTTTTTTTCTTCATATTTTGTGAATAGGTGAACCAGGAAGACTGAGGCTTTCTATTTGAAAGACTCATTCATGCACATGCTTTCACTTCTTGATTGATGTTTTTACCAAAAGTTTTTTCCTCATGATGGGATCTGTTTTGGGAAGTATATCAGTCAGGAGCCGTCATTGTGAAACCATGGACACCAAACATAAGTTGCACTTCATAATTTGCAAACCCAAACGTGACTTTTATTCACAGTTTTTATGAATACTTGTGACACATAAAAGCTTATTATTGTCTAACTCTCATAATGCATTATTGAATATGTTAATCTCCAAATTACCAATTTATTCCTATTTTATTGTGATGTTTCTGTCTATTTGTGAATTTCTTTTAATCCAACTCATAAGTAAGAGTAGCTTTCTTTGCTACCTGTATTCATCATTACTGTGCTACTCATGGACATTGCAACATTTTTACCAACATCCATGGTGGTATTCCTTTGAATATAAATATTTCAAGCATATATGTAAAGCAGAGATTCTTAATATATATATATANTATATATATATATATGTAGGGGTGCCTTCCTACTGAACACTGTTGGAAATAATAATGATAAAAAAAAATCCTGACGTTTTGTTATGTTTATTTCACTGGTTAAGGTTTCCTCATGTATTCAAATATTTTCCCGTTTTATGAATTCTTTGGAAATTTTAGAAATTGAAAAATGCTTTCAACACCCGAGTGCTTGTTGGTATGAGCAGCCAGAGAGAGGATTTAAACGCCCATCCTGTTACTCAACAGAGTTTTAGTTACTTAGTAACTCACTGTCGCACTTATCAAACACTCTCCAGAGGAAACCTATCAACACCAGTAGCGTGCTGACATCAACTACTTCCACTCACTGCCTTCCTCTTCCTCCTGGCCTGTCATCAGGTGACGACTCCTCCTCATCTTCTCCCACTCCATTTTCCATCAGACAGACCTTATCTAACATCTGACCAATGATGAGCACAGATAACGGTAACAATCCACACTCTCACACTTTAAAAACAACAAATCACCTCTTTGTAACTGCGGGGCGACAGGTCACAGCTCACAGTGTTCACTGTTGTTCTTATTTGGTTGGAAGTTATCTTATAATAAAAACAGAATGTGAATGTCTTTGTTATGACAACTTGACATTAACCAAGAAATCATTACTGTTTAAACTTTATATTTAATAACATAAAGTTGCCTAATTTTTTAAGTGCAATCAGTAATACTTTTATAACAAATTTATGTCAGTAATGATTTCTTGGTTAATGTCAAATTGTCATAACAGACATTTTCAATAATGTCAACTTTGTATTAAAAGTGTCATAATTTATCGAATGACGCTTTATGACAACAGTCATAAATATTCATGAAGGCTTATTGATGTTCATGACAGGCGTTATGTCATGTTTATGTCAGTCTTATTCAACCCCCTTCAAATAAAGTGTTACCAAAAACTTTCATCTTCCTGTTACCTCTAAACAGGCTCTCTGTCCCTGATGAAGATAAACTTTCCGAAAGCATGTACGTGCAACCAACATGTTTCATAGCAGGGATGTATGTTCAGGTTTATATATTAGTTTACTGTGATGCTGCCTTATGCATACACAACAAAAAGTTTAATTTTAGTCTTATCTGACCCAAACACCTTCTTCTGCATGTTTGCAGTGTCCCTATGGCTTATGACAAAGTGTATGCAAGAGATTAGATTAACAACAGCTTTCTGCTTTCCACTCTTCCAAAATGGCCTCATTTGCAGAAAGCACAACTAAGAGTATGACAGAGTTACCACAGGCCTCTTGGGTGCTTCAGAGATTAGTATGACACTTTAGCAGGATGGGAATGTTCTGGTAAATTTGGAGTTGTGCCGTACTCCCAAGCTTGGGACATTGCTTTATAAGCTAACCCTACTATAAAATTCTCCGCAATGTTATCCCTGACCTGTCTGGTGTGTTTCTTGGTCTTATGTATGCTGTTTTTTTTGGAACGAAGGTCCTTCAAAAACCCTTGAAACCCTCAAAAAATAACCAAAATTAAAACGGGAATAAAATAAAACAAACCGGAACCCAAAACTAACAAATAAACGAACTCAAAAAGTGAAGGGTGCAAAGAAACTTAATTAAAAGCAACAAAAAGAAAAGCAACCTAAAGTTTACCGGAAAAAAAAATTCAACAAAAAAGCAAATCAAAAGGCCTCAAGCAAAAAAAAAACAAAAAAGTAACAAATAAGAAAAAAACAAAAAAAAATAAAATTTGGTAAAACCCAACAACAAAAACAACAAACAAAAAAACAACAAGTAAAAGAAACAAAGGTCCAACTTAACAACAAAGAAAAGGTTTGGGGGGTTAACCCCGAACTTAAAAAAAATATATTTTTCTCTGTTGCACAGTTCTCGAAAAGTTTTTTTTAAATTCCGGAACAAAATATCGGATGCTCCTTCTCCATGTTTGGTTCTGGTTCTGGAGATGCAGAGTAGATCTGGAAGGTTGATATAACAACAACAACTAATCTATAATGTATTCTGGAGCTAAGCCATTCAGTAATTTATGAAACAAATGAAGTATTTTAAAGTCTATTTTCTGAACTATATGGAGCCAGTTTATGGACTTTAGAACTGGGTGACGTGCTTTATCTTCCCGATTTTAAGAATACGTGCAGCAGAGTTCTGGCTCAGCTGCAGCTGTCTGATTGATTTTTTTAGGCAGGCCTGTAAAGACACTGTTACAACAATCAGTGTGACTAAAGATATGACTGAGTTTCTCTAAATCTTGCTGGGACATTTGTCCTTTAAGAGTGGATCTTCTCCAGGTGGTAGAAGGCTGTCTTTATGTGTTCCTGAAGGTTCAGGTTTGAGTCCATCACTACAACCAGATTTTGGGCCTCATCACGTTTCTAGCTGTAATAACTGAAGCTGCATGCTGACTCAAGATTGTTCCTTTTTAGGTCCAAAGACAACAACTTCTTTTATATGCTGTCCTTGTTGTTTCTACATCATAATTTTGCAGCACAATGTACATAAACTGCCAATAAAATATGAACTGTTTTGCAATCTGTGCGCTGATGTGCAGCTTCTGTTTACAAGAGTAATTCATAGACCCATTCATCCATTTTCTTACACTCTTATCCCATTGGGGTCTGGACGGGTGCTGCTGCCTGTCTCCAGCTGTCAACAGGCAAGAGGCAGGTTACACCCAGGACCGGTCACCAGTCCATTGCAGAAGAGTAATTAATTAATTAGAAATTAGAAAAATTTCATAATAATTGAAAAATATCTTGTGGTTAGTGCCAAAATATCTCACATTCAGTAAATAAACATTTGTTTTAAACTTGTGCATATGTTTTAACTTGTTTTACTTTTGTGTAACCAGTTTTTTTTTGTGTTGGAGATTTTCTGACCAGGTCCAGATCTCAATGGGGTTTTACCTGGTTAACTAAAGGAAAAGGAAAGCAAAGTCCTAAGTAGACTTACTGCTCGTTTAGAGATTTCACTTCTGCCAGCAGAGAATAAGTTTTTATGAGTCATTACAATCCTAAATTACTTGTTCCACATGCTGTAAGGGGTTTCGGTATTTCCCAAGTGTAAAGCAAAGGGAGTGTGTTTCTACCTTTGTGTGTGACGAGCATATTTTGTTATGATCTGATATGACTGAACATTTCTGAAGCAATGCCAGAGGTTAAGAGGGTGGAGAGGAAAAGAGAAATAGAGGTAGCTACATGGATTGGATCGTGTGTGTGTGAGAGAGTGTGTGTCTGTCAGATCCTCTGTAATTTGTCCAGGCTTTGCAGTTAGCCTGTAATTACCCTTCTGGCATGCACGCACACACAAACCAAAGGATGTGTCTCATGATAGCCCATGTGACCGAGATTATGTGCAAAACACTTGGTATACTGCGCAAGTGACACACATACACAGATATACACACAGGTGACTGACTAGGAGTGTACTATGAAAACCCTATAGCTCTTGTGACATACACACACTCCAACCAGTTGACATACACACACTCCAACCAGTTGTCATGTTAGTTGATGAGTGGACAACATACTGACACATATTTAGTTGCAACTCACATGATTGATGTAGTCTGGAATAAAAAAGGAGAACAAGCAATGAATGACAGCAAGCATATAGGAAAATATCACTTTTGTAATTTCAAAAATCTTTCAGAAAAATATCTAACGACGTTATTAAAGGGATGGCAATTGTTTGACATGCTGGTGCTTCTGGTTGTCTTTGAATCACCTCAAACTTGTACAAAATGCAGCAGCTCACTTTTTAGCTCATTAAATGTTTTATTTTCACTATATTTGCTTACTATTTATTTCAAAATGGTTTTAACAATTTTAAAATATTATCTTAAGTTTTAGTTTCTTAATGGTCTTGCTCTCCCTTAGTTTTTTATGTTATTGAGCTTCTTTAGTCTCACCAGGTTTTTACCACACAGTCAAGGTTTACTTACGGTTCTACAAACAAAGTACATATAATATGCAATAATGTACATATGATATATATTTATATACAACATATAAATTAATACATATATTGGCTGAATGGTTTAGTGCCTTTTACTTCACCAAGGCTTCTATCAACTTAATTGTTTCTTTGTTTGTCAACAAATATAATTGTTTATTTGAGATAAAGGAGTAACCAGAGAAAACCTGGTTATAAAATAATATAAAACATATTTAGTTTCACTTTAAATATACACCAGTCATTCAGCAACAACAAAATGTGAGCTTTGTCTTCTTATTGGACTATATGGAAATAAAACATTGAGAGACGCTTAACCTTCATAGTAATATTCTCGTCAGCAACGAGAGTCTTTTGGTGTGAGTGCATTTATGTTCTGAAGTAACCCTGGCTCCCTCTATCAGCGCAGGGCTTAAACCCACAGGAAGCCACACATACACCAAAGCCTGCAATCATTAACCTGCATCACACTCACATGAAAGCACACGTACAAACTCACATGCATATACCACTGCATCGCAGCTTTGGCATCCACTAAAAAATTCACCAGTTCACAGGTTGATTGGTAAAAGCAAAACTTAACTAGGCATGTGACTCATAGCACCGGCTACAAAACAGTACAGAGTCATGCTACCGAGCAAACCACCGAAGCTAGTCATCAACTCATCAACAAGCTCGCAATGAGCAGTCAGGCCCCTGGAGATATGGAAGCTGCCAGAGCCTCAGAGCAATCAATCACTGATAAAACACCCCAGGTTTATGGTCCTGGAACAAGGTGAGCACTGTTTACACACTTTTAGATAGAGAGTTTGTGAAATAGAAAGTATGGAGGCCAAGGGCTCTAGCCCTGCAACACCCTGATAAATATGTCACCAGGTTGCCATGAACCATCACGTACACACAGCTAACAATGGACAATTCTAAAAATCCTCAAGACAAACCTGTAGAATACCTCAAGCATGTAACAAAAAGAGAGAGATAAATGTATTATGTATTTTATGATGTCTCTTTATGTGAAGGTAAGACAGTTTCAGAAACGGACACAAAAACACTGACAGTAAAATCCAGTCTGACTGACCAGCATTCTTTTTCTGCATACGTCAGTCTTTCTGCCATCTTCATCAACATATTTTTCTTGACATGTTGCTAATATTTGCTAATTTGTTCCAAACAGTTGAGGCATTGACTACTTGTATTTTTACCGTAAAAGTTAAAGCCAGCAACAAAAGGGTTGCTGCAGCAACAAAACTTTAACTCATGTTATACCTAAAGAACACGTCTGCCTACAGTTAACTTATAAAAGCAGCGTAACCTGTTCAGGTGAAACCAAACGACTTTTTCTAAGGAAGGGGTCCAGTTTTGTTCTTCAAAATACAACAAAAACTTCCGTCACTGCATGACTACGTGTATTGCATTTCAGGTAGTTAAGGCCGTTGTGTTTACAAAAAAAACACGTTTCTGTTTGTTCTCCTGCCACACACACAGTAAAGGCCTTAAATGAGCTGGAACAAATAGTATCATTTTAAAATAGAAAGTAAAACTAAAATTTTTCCAGGTAATCCTCTGACTAAAAATTCTGAAATGTTTGCATGATCATTCCTGTCATCTGGAGAGACTCTGTTGTTGCAGTACGATGTAATATTGGGATTATAAAATCCCAGTGTTTGGACAGACGGCATAAACAAGTAATTGTCCTCAGAGGGAGATGCATGCAAGGATAATATCCTTAAATATGTCCACTCACACATACACACAGTCATGGGAGTTACCGCTTTTTGCATAACACAGTTAAAATTTGCTGTAAATGTCCCTTAGTTCACTTATGTGTCATTTAGTGAAACTCAAACTTGTCAAATTTTTCAAGTGAAAATAAGATCATGAAGTCCAAAGTTCCCAAAAATAGAACTTCAGTGAGCAGGTATTTCTCTGTGAGGTATTTCTTTGTGATGCAGTTGCAGGCAGTGTTGCCTTGCAACTCAAAGGTCCTGGGTTAAAATCCTGGCCTGTGATCTTTCTTCATAGATGGATTGTCTCTGGCTTCCTCCATAAACAGAACTGTTAAGTCAGATGAATATTTTTAATCGCATATAGGATGTTCATGGTTGTTTTGCCCTGTGATTGTTAGGCAACCTATTTGCTTCTTGCCCAATGACTGCTGGAGGCACAGCTCCTCTGTAACCGTTCAAGACGTTCCCTTAATGTTGAAATACTAATAAACACAATTGTCAGGAGTTATCAGAATTTACTGTGACAGAGTAGATTGGTCAACAAATTTGATTTTGATTCCAAATGTGTTTTTCTCATTTCTCATTTGCCCCCCAGCCTACACATTACACACACATTGTGACCAAACTGACCCACACATGGTGACCAAAGGGACCCACCAGCTCTGCAATAACAAGGTAACAAGGTGACAGACAGACACACAGACGGACCCAAGGGGAAAATGTGTGTGTGCGTGTACGTGTGTGTGTGTAAGGGGTTGGGGGGTGGGGGGGTTGACTGGTTAAACAGCTGAGGGCCCAAATTGATTCCAATTGGCTTCTGGACTTATTCACAGGAACACACAGAGTGACTAAGAACACACACAGACACACCCCGACTTTAACCCCCCAATAACACACAGGTAATGACCAGATCGACAGTAGAAATGACAAAGCTGCATGGAGACACAGTGTCTGGCTCCATATTTAAACTCCACTCTGTCACTGTATGTTTGTGTTCCTGTATTGCTTCAGCCCGTCTGCTTTATTACTGTGTTATTTATCAGCAGTAATGAACTCAGGCCTCCAGCCTCACCCAGGTTTTAAATACCAACACGACAGAACAAGACAGGAAAAATCTTTCCATCGATCATTTTTATCACATTTACAGCAGTAAGTGATGGCACTACCGGTTCTGGAAGTATCTTTTATTAAATGCACATTTAATTATAGTTCATAATAATGTGAAAGAAGAAATTAACAAGAAGTTCTCATGAATTGTTAGTTTTTATTTTTTAGACTTTCAGACATCTCTAATTTAAGGTATTATAACAGGCTGACCTCAAATCTAGGAATCATTTTATTCATTGTTTGTTCAACCTTCAGAGTGCAAAACGTGACTTTTACAAGCTTGGCATTGGCAGTTTGATTGATGAGACCCTTAAAATAAAAACATCAGTAGGGATTTCTGAGCAGTGTCATTACTGGTCACCTTAGATTAAATGAGTTAATGATTCAATGTTTGTTGTGTGGTTGAGGTTGTGTTTTAGGAGGACGTCTTTGGTCAGTCTTGGATCTCTTTTTGTTTTTTGGTTCCATTTGGAGCTGCTTTTCATGTTTGCACTCAGAGTTTTGCCTTCAATCTTTCATTCACTGTTGGATAACCTTTGGTATTACATGCATACACAACATGCGTGGGGGTGTGCCAACAGCTTTTCCTCTGTAATGTTATCAGTCACTTATTCATTACAGTGCGCTGTAGTATTTACTGGAACGCTGCCAACTATCAGCTGTGCATGGGTTGGTTTGTATGTATGTGTAATTGCGTGTGTGTGGGGTAGTGAAAGAGTGAAATGCCATTATATTGTCAGCTTTCACTCCCTTTTAAACTGTCACTTCACCAAACAGTAAATCTGTTTTTTTTTTTTTTAGATCAGTTTGCAAAACTGCTGAACAAATAGCGATAAAGCTTGTTTAACTGCTGAATATAAATGCTACTGTTGTACATGTTGATATGACTCATGAATGATGTGGGAAAATGTGCAATATAAACTGTAAAAACACTTATAAATTATACATCATGGCTGAAAACTAGTTCAGCATTTTTTCAGAACAGTCATGAGAAAATAAATCTAAAAAAATATTGTTATGTTCCAGTTCATAAAGTGTCTCTTACTGAACTCACAAACTCAGGTATTTTGCTGTTGTTTTTATTTACATTTGATGTGTTTTAATGTGTTACACAACAGTTTAAGTAGTGTGAAAACTATTATTTGGCACAGATGATGTTTTATATCAGCAACCATGTAGCAATAATGACATCCTTGATCCATATTCCATTAATTTTAAAATACATGTGTCCGTTTATATTCCTGTTACCCTCACAGTAGTTCGACAAGATACGCAAGAAAGAGACAAGAACTTCCAATAGTTTGGGGAAATTCTTGCCAGTTAATTGTTTTGTATGAGTTTCTATTTTAACCTGTGTGTGTCACAGCGAGAGTGATAAAGAGGTGCCAGCCTTTTAATTACACAACTGACATACTCAGGAATTCAGGGAGTGGGTAGTGTGTGTGTATGTGTGTTTTTTATCGGCCCGACCCGGCCCTGGCCTTGTGCCTGCACTTTTGCATGGATACATGAATGCTTTAAACTCTCTTTGTCGGCGTAGATGAGTGCGCTTCTGAAATGCAAGATGTTCCAGTTATCCCAAGTGGCCGTCAGTTAGCTTGTTCACCTGTTGTGCAGCACGAAGCCCAAAGCAAGCACAGCGGCAGCTGAAAGGGTCAAAGTGCATCCCAGAGTGTGTGTCAGAGTATCAGCTATTGTTATTCTTTCTTCTTTTTTTTCACCCCGCCTTGTGTTCGGTAACTCTGGTCTTTTTATAGCTGCTCTTTGCAGCACACACGCGCACGCACACACACACACAGCAATGTGGCAGTGAAAGCTATGCTACGGCTGTTGATTTTCAGTCCTTCCTCTCTCGATCAGCCACAGTAAAGATCAGCTTTCACACACCCGCCTGTTCTGTGCTTAACACAGAAGCACCTTCACTTACCACACACCCTGACTGCCAGCTACACCTTCATTGACAACAGTTTATTGGACCAATTACATGTTTCCATCTACAATGCATTTTATTGTTCCTTCCCAAAAATAAAATTACATGATTTAGTATTATCTTGAAAACAGTCAGATCCCTACAAAGGTGTTGAATTAATGAGTGTGGCCTAATGAGGCAGGAGTTCGACAGTCTGTCTTTAACTGTCTAGTTGCTGCAGCTGATCCCGCATCAAGTTCATGCACATGAATGAAAGGATGCTGTTTACTGAACGGAAGCAGGAGATAATAGAAAATCATGAGCATCAGTTATGGAAGTGTCAAGGCAGTATGTGTTAAAGTGTTCAAACCTTCCTCCCTCCATTCTTCTGTCTGTTTCCAAGATAAGAACACTTCATAAAACATTTTCTTTAATTTTATATATTTTATTATGCTTAGCTAAAGTATACATGTCAATTTGTTAATACAAAATATGTATTTTTTTAATAACTTTTACAAGGCTGAAGCAGATTACAATTATTTTAGTCATTTTAAATGAAACAAATCCATTTGAAATAGCAAACTGGCTTATGAGCTTGGTCACAGAACAAATTAAACTTGTATCTCAAGGTTAAATCGTAGTCCTAATAAACCAAAAAAAATATATATATATTCAGATATTTACCTGAAAAGCATCTCCAATTCATTTCCAATTGTACAGAAATATATATTTAGTCAAAAAGACCGTGTAACATGACTTTAAATGCCAATTGATCAAGAAAAAAATGTATACAAGCACTTTGCAGCAATCTCAAAAGATCAAGTCATTTATTAAACATCCCCACTTTTAAAACATTGACCCAATTGTTTTAAAAGAGGAATTAGAGTAATAAAAAAAATATCTACAAAACACTCAGCTGATTCAGCTGAATTAGTTCCTTGACTAGAATTAGACAGCTAACCAGAAACATGAATTCTCTGGAAAAAGCTGCTGACACAGCTGTTACAATCAAATTGGTTCATTGACTTGCCTTAATGGATTCAAAGGAAACATTGTAGTCTCAGATTTTTTTTTTAATGAAATAACGCCAGTTGTTGGTGTCTATGAACAACTGAAGGAATGTCAGCTCATAAGCAAAAGAAGATTAACAAGGATGCTTGATCTTTTTAGGACAAAATGTGTGGTGATCTGCTGCTTTATTCAAATAATAAAAATTTTAGCTGCACTACTCTGTTGGTAAATTCTGTTCTGGTTTCACCACTATTCCTTCTTGCTGCATGCAACTCAAACACATTCATGGTCGCAGACAGAAATACAGAGACATGGTGTACGACCCCTGTCTGCGTCTCTATTCTTGTCTTGTCGCCAGGGTCAGAGTTGACAGTAGTCTTCAAGCTGCTTTAACAGGCAGTAAAAAACTGCAACTGAATACACAAGTCAAGGTGAAGAGAGGAGGGGGCTGGAGGGCAAAGTGTGGCGCTACTTCAGGGTCTCACTTAAGGGCCATCAATGTTCATAATCTATTTTGTATGTATAATGTTATGTTGAGCTTAAAGGCATGGCTGAAGACGCTACAGAACTTAATGCAGAGGGAATTTTCCAGCCTGAGATACAGTTTCAAGGCATTACTTCTACTTTGGCGTGACTTTCCTCAAGAGTTCCAGTTATATGCATTAAAAACTGCTTGCAATGTCGACAATCTGAGCATTTTTTAAGGTGGTAGAAAAAAAGACCTTTTGCTTGAACATTTTGCTCAAGTTGGATGAAGCCCTGGGTACTTTTTTGCTGCATTTTCTATGTGCATTTATATTTAAAAATACTAGTAAAAGGGAAGAGATGTGACAAAGTAAAGAAAGAGGAGGTGGAAGCCAGGCATTTTCTTCTTACACACCTGTCTGTGGAACAACTGTCCTGGGAATCAGTCTGCCTCTCCTGGAGCGTGGCGAGGATGAGCTGCCTTTGTAAAAGGAGCCTTTTGCTTTCTTAGTATTTGCATGCGTGTGTGTGTTTGTGTATGCATATGTCATTGTGTGGAAATGTGTGCCCTTGTTGGCATTCAGACTTTGCTGTAGTCTGAAGATGTGAGCCAGCCGACAAGACAACTGATGAAACCACGTCTGTGTCAGCAAAAAAAAAAGCTAGAGAAGAAAAGGGTGTACATTTGTGTTTTCTTACTCATTATGTTTGAGTATGAATAAATGTGTGTGTTAATTTTATATAAAAAGAGAAAGTGCAGAAATTAAACCAAGATAGACAGTAAGAACTAGTCAAAAAAATGTTCTCTGTGTACTGCCAAAAAGAGGCTCACTTAAGGTATCTTATACTATATTATTGGCATCTTTTCAGATGTTAGCAGTTACTGAGTTTCTTTAAGTGTTACAGTGATATGCTGAATGAAGGTGGTTTAACTTCTACCAACAAAGCAGTGACTTATGTCAAATTTCAACCAGAAAGTTCAAACTGAAGCTGATATTTCTGTTTCAAAAAATTGGTTTACAATTCCAGAGTTATTTAGCACATTTTAATGTTTTTTTTTTAATTAATCCGTTTACCTTTAAAAAAAGATAATTTCCTGCAAAGATTAAATTATCAATACCCCTTTCATATGGTTTGAGAGAACATTAAATGTTCCATTTCTATGAGAAACTAACTTTAAAAAAATCCTACTAATGTAGTTTCAAGGTTGTGATGCTAAATATTTAAAACATAGTGGAAATGTACTTAATCTCCAACTCAATGGAACTAGAAAATATACAAATTTTATTACATTGAAAGACTTTTGGGATGTTAAAATGTCACCATGATTAAACTTTTCAAATTGTTAATATGACATGTACAGTCAAACTGATAAACTTGACAATATTTGCCTTTTGTCAAAATGTTCATTTAATCTCCCCTAAGAAAAAACCCAGTTTCATCTGAATAAATATAAACCTCGAGCATCATGCTGCCACTACTTTAGACATGGTGCTGTTTTGGTTTTATTTACCACATAAGTCATTGTTTGGCACATAAACTTAAGCTCTTAGGCCACAACAAAAATCATGAGAACAATTATGTATTTTTTTATGATTTTTTTTAAAGAATATTCTTAAAAAAAAAACAGAACAAGATTTGCAAGAATGAACAAGACCTGTTGTTTTTCTTTTTTGTAAATCTTTGTCATTCCATGACATAAAGAACCCAGACGTATAATTACATATGTGTCCACATAATGAAGCCATGTGTTTCCTGTGCTTGCACAAGTACAGTGTTGTCTGGTGTAGAATAATGTTTAGTGAGAGAGGTGATATGTGCTCCATCTGTACCAGAGCTGCCACTTACACAAGGCCATCCACACACAAACATTTAACTTGATGGCATCTAAACTGATGGCCGATTACAACGATGAACAGCACGGTGTGTGTGTGTGTGTGTGTGTGTGTGTGTGTGTGTGTTGTGGTGTGTGTGTGTGTGNATGTGTGTTGGTGTTGTAGGCTTTGATTGGTCCTGTGATCATGCCACATTCTCAGCTGAGTCCTGCCAGTAAATCACACGCTCACACCCCCACACAGCCTTGCTGAATCTTTAACAACAGCACACCCTGATTAGTCTCATCCCACAGTCACTAATAAAGTCTAATTAGTGAGGATGTGTGCATATGCGTTTATGTGTGTTTTGCTGTCAGGCCCTTCCCCTTGCATTGCTCCCATGGGAAATGTTCCCACTCTATTTCCTTCAGGCTTTATTCCACACTCATTCACATTTACACTATTTTTTTATTACAAACTTTCCCTGCATTGCATTTCATCTTTCATTTTTTTTCTCTTTCTTGAGTTCACAGTTGAACATTTTATTTGTTAAACTGTGACTTACATCCCAATATATTCGACTCTTTGATCCCTTTTGTTATAAAAATAACTAATTCTTCCCCAAAACTGTAAAACTTTGACTTGAATATTACTAAATACAGATCTAAATTCATTTTCTCTTTAATTCTGAAAACCATTCCTGTCTCTAATGAAGAAAAGCATCCCCACATCATGATTGTCTCATTACCATGTTTCAAAGTGGGGATGTTTTGTTCAGGGTGATATGTGGTGTTAAATTTTAGATTAGGCCTGAAAATTCCAATTATGTCTGATTTGACAAGTAGATTTCTTCCACGTTTGCTATGTTCTTGTGCCATTCAGTCATCTTGACTTCGCAGCTAATTAAAGTGAATCCAGTCAACCTAAAATAAAGTCCTATGTGATTGTTTTGGTATTTACTCCTTTTGTAAGTTTTAGTTAAAGCTGAAATTTGCAGATCTGTTACAAAACTGACAGAAGGGACTTAATTGTTCAAATGTTTTAGATAGGAAAAAAGAGGAAAAATATCATATGCAGATTGAGAGCAGTAACCAGTAATTGTAATATATATGGACCAGAACCAAATATCTATTCAAAACTGATTCTTGATTATACTCCAAAATCAAAAAATATGGAAGATAATTAGGGCTACTAAAAAAGAAATGTGATGTTAATCTCAGAATTATGATTTTAATCTTTTTAGATCAAAAGTTAGAATTAGTTGAAAATCAAATTTTTTTTCATTTTTTCAGTGGCCCTAATCCTCTTCTGTAGAATTCTGAGAAAAACGTCTGAAGTTGAGTTTGTCATTTATATATTTGTGGACATAGTTATATGATGTAGCAACAACAATGCAATTTGTTGAGATATTTAAGAATAATGTATTATAATTTGTTGTACAAAGCTAGAGAAAAATGTTGCGGACGATTAAAATATTAAAAATAAAACAGTCTCAATGATGCTAAAATAATGTGAATAATGATATTTTTAGAGAATGGGACAGAGATTGTTGGATTTCAGACACAGTTCTGCCATGCTTTTTTTTTTAATACCTTCTGCATTGTTCTTTTTGCGGTGGACATAACTTTCTATTTATAGAAAAGATTCAACTAAAACTAATAGGTAGTAAGAGTGATGTGCCGCTGATGGTAACAAAAACTGAAATGAAGATGTGGAGAAGGAACTGTGAGTGTGTCTCAGTGTGTAATTGTACCTGGTTAACCTTGGTGGGTTTCATTAGTGGCCCAAGGCCACCAGGATAAAGATGAATTAGGAGGCCAGGGGCTACAAATTTGTCTTGGACAAGGCCTTCTCTGATTAAACCAGCTGGACACACACGGATATGTTGGCACGCAGACGAACGAGCACAAGCTCATACATGCAACAGACGTCAAGGACAAGGTGCAAGGATTTAACATACAGTGTCATGAAAAAGAACCTATCCTTCCCATACAGTACGTACTGTATTTTCTCTGTTTTTGCTTTTTGTCAGGCTGAAAGGCTTAAAAAAAACCTCAAATGCTGAATTATTATATTTCTTAAGGGAAAAAGCTAAATCAACCTTGCCCATGTAAAAATAACCTTGCCCTTCCTGTCTAATCATTAACTATTCATTTTCACTAGACGTTCCAGCGGCTTGATTACTTGTAGAAAAATCAAAAAGAAGTCACCTATATACAAACTATTTGTCAAAAACAAGAAAGCTTAAAGATCCCAACAACAACACATCATGGTCCAACGTAAGCCAGTGACATCTATCAGTTTTGAAAGTTTTACAAAGGTATTTTAGAAAAATCACATTATCCCTCTTGACAAGGCAATCAAGCATGAAGGCAGTAGATAGGTGGACGAAGCCTGGTGCTACAAGGTTGGAGACCTTGTCCTGTTAGGCGACGGGGCCTGGATAATACCCGTGTTAAACAGACGGCAACCACAGGCGCTCAAATTCCGTACAGACCTACAAAAGTATGTTATCTCTTTTTAAAAAAAATCTTTTTCTTTTTTATTTTCTTTTTCCAAAGTCTCCTTTTCTTTCTTACTGTTTATTTAATGTCACATGCTGTTTTTATTTTGTGTTTTAATTATGTAAAGCACCTTGAAATGCCTTGCTGCTGAAATGTGCTATACAAATAAAATTTGATTGATTGATTTGATTGGTAGTGCAGCAGTCTTGGTCTGGACAACTTGCTGTCATTGACGGAGCCATGAATTTTTCATTCAGCAAAAAATTCTAAGAAACGATGTCCAGCCATCAGTTTGTGACCTTAAACCTTAATGATGGAGTAAGTCAGTGATCCAAAGCACACCGCAAATTCTTACTTCTCCCAGTGTGGCTAGTTAAAAAAACAATCACATTGAAACATTAATTACACACAGGGCCAAGTTGGGTTGGATACCTTATTCTCATAATCTTCATTTTAAAACTTTGACAAAAATCATTTTTCTACTCTTTGGCACAGTGCTACTTGAAATGCTGTTGACTGGTGGTGGCAAAGTAAACAATTAAAATGGCAGAAACCTTGCAGATCTAAACAGTTTTAGAGAGTTTGAAGTATGTGTGTATTTCACCTATTCACAGGGGGCTGCGGTCCCTGACCCCCAAGAATACGGGAGGTCCGGTGTATATGCAGAATATTCTAAACAGTGTATTCAGCTAACAAATGCACAGTAATAAACTCAGGCTCTGCAGACCTTTGCCTGGATACACGAATGCTTACACGAAACAAAAAGTGTTTAGTTTCTCATCCAACTCCTCTGCGCAATCAGTCCAGAACTGGAACATATGTTTGCTGTGTGTTTAAAAGAGAGAGTGTTGACCTTCCTCCACAGTCACTACGTCAGAGCCCCAAAGCCACCAAGATGTTTAAGTGATCATGTCAGCTTTACTAAGAAAAGTGCAGCAATCGAGAGTTGTTGCAGCTTTGCATTCTTGTTGACGAGATGACTGTTGACGGTCATCTGGAGTTCACTGAGTGCGATCTCTGATCCCTCACCTGCTCCAAGATTACACAGACCTCTCTATAGCAAGGCAACCATTGCTCCCTCATAATTAACAAACCACAAACATTGGCTTTAGTCTTGGCTCGAGACACCAATTGTAAAATGTTTTCGTTTTAATTTTCTATTTAATTATTTCTTTTGTTTCAGGAAACCTGTGAAATGTTCCCTTTTCTTAATAATCAAGAAGAAGGCTTCACAGTTGAGCTTTGCTGTTTAACATTTTCAGTAATGCTTAAATCTCCAACTAATTTTAAATATGTATAATAAAATACAAAAATGCTTCTGAAGCACATAACACAGCAGCTGTTTGTTTGGCTACTTATTGCCTTTAAAATGCTACTTCTAAGGGTGTGGAAGTAATAAAATAGACTAAAGGTCGCTGTGTATGAGCGTAAGTAAGCCCCTCTAGGCTCCCTAACTCTTCCACTCACTCTAGTAATCTGGTTGAGGAAGGGTCAGCAGGTTTACTGGACAGTTGGAAGGGTGATCTAGGTCACCTTTCTCGACCTTTAGTGTGAAATTATCCGACTAATACCCAACCAAGACCCTAAATCCTGCCAGGTCAGAGAGACTGTGACTGTCTTTGCGTTGAAAACACACACACACTTCAGAACACACTTCAGCATACAGGCTGGTGGAAGCCCCTCAGCAACTACTTTCTTGAGATCCCCCCATTTAAGAAGATAATTGTTAGAGCTCTGATCCATTCTGGGATGAGATAAAGGTGGACTAATTAGCTTTTCCCCAATCTTTTCTTGGTAACCTTTCTTCCTCCTACTTTATCATCAGAACAAAAATATAAATTTATAGGAATACAAAAATTGAACATGCATAAAAGTCTAAGTAATTGGAAGAAAGACGTAGATTTTCAAAATAATTTTTAAGATCAGTCTTAATATGATTTTCAAAGAAGTTATGATTTTCTTCATTAGCATCCACCAAAACCATGCTGAGTTTTGTGTGATTCCTGAAGAATGGTGTAAGTGTAAATGAACCAAAGAAAGTAGGAAGGGACAAATTGATCAAGAGTAGCTGAAAGTGGAGGCAAGTTACTAGAGTCCTAGCTGACCAGAAGATGTCGGCCGATCTAAAGTCTACAGATTAAAACATTAATTGCCATTTCTTCTCTGTGTACCCTGCACAGCTACCATTCATCACGAACAAGCCCTGGAAGTTACAGAGGGACATGATGCTCTGGTGGGCGTTCAGTTTTGTTAGATTTAATCATGCTACTACACCAAGCCATGCATAGAAATGAACAATCAAAAGCAACCTAGAAAGGCTTTTGCCTCAGCTCAGACGGACAAGGGCCACACGGACAACCCAGGAAGTGGTGACATGATCAAATAAAGGAGGCCCTTGTAATGTGGGTTGTATTTAGTGGTTGAGAGGAGGCGGCAGTGGTAGCATTCAGCAGGACAGTCGAAAACTCACAACCGCATTGGTTTTATGTGCTTGTCCTTTTGCTAAACAGACTCTTTACTACCCATGCAAGAATGACTGCTGTATTATCACACATGGGGTGGTCAGTGTTCACACAACCTGTAAACATACTTTTGAATTAGAAAGGTAAAAATGTACAGTTCATCTCAGTCCATGCGTCCATCTACAAGCACGCTTCTCGAACAACGCTCTACAGACAGTGGTGCATACTCATGAACTCACTAACCACTTACTTAAACTTACAATTATGAACATTACACATGCCACTGTCACAGCCCCCAACGACACCCTCTATCAGAAAAGGTGGAAATATTGGTATAGCCGTTTTTGCAAATAATGAACGAAAATCCGTCTCTCCATCTGTTTAGCTTTCTACACCTCGTTTATGTTTCTTTCAGATAAAATATGGCTAAAGCAAAACATACAGCTTTAAAACTTTCTTTCTGGGAAAGTATGTTTCACAAGTCTAGAAACTTGGAGTTTACCACTCAAACACCTGAAATATGTGTTAAGATTTCAGGTCCAATTTCAAAAACAGTAACTGGGAGAACAAATAGACATTTTTTGATCTTCCTCTGGAACAACATCTGAACTACATACTTTTTCAAGGTTTTTTTCTGGTGTGTTTTTGGTGAAAAATGTGTTTTTGTTGAAAGCTCTGACATTTTATTGGTTAAACACAAACTAGATTTGTGCCATGATTGATATTTCAGAACCACTCTAGTTTTAATCCCATCTGCTTGTGGATTTATAGTCTCGTTCCCTCACTTTGTTGCATTAGAGAACATCAAAAGAGGAACAGACCCCATTAATCTCAGAAACTTTCCCTCTGTGTCTCTTTTTATTAGTTTTCTTTCTCTTTAACCTTCCCTCTCTCAGACACGCACCCATTGTATAGCATGCCTTGAACAGTTTGGGTGCATTTGATTTATTTCTCTACGTTTCCTCCGTGGCTCATTTCCATAAATCACATGTCAGTGTGTTTGTAGCTTGAGGGACGTTAACAAGAGGCTCCAGTCCAAACACCGCGTGCATAAAACCCTGAAACACTTCCGACGAGTAGAGCTGACCGGCTCCATCGCAACATCCATCAGTGCAAAGAGCAGGTCGGAAAATTTCTCCTGGAGACAGTGAGGAAATGTTTTGTCATCTGAAGAGCACTTTTAAAAGTCTACTTTCTCATGCTGGACCACATGCAGAGCTGAGAGACGACTGAAATCATCATCAGCGTGTGTTAGCTCATGTTTGTTTGTCAAGTTGTGTATGCAGCCACATGCTCATGAGTTGTAAAGTAATAGGTGAAGCTATAAGTTGGGCGGTTGCCACTGTTTCCATAGAAATTGCCACTCAGATCCTCCTTCCTGTGTTGCTGGGTGGACAGCAAAGTGGGTGCTTGTGTAGATGTGTGCGTGTGCGTGCGTGTGTATTTCCCACGGTTCTGTGATTGAATCAGCCTCAGATGCTATCTACTGTCCTCCCCCGCACCTCCTCCTGTTTACACAACATTTCCTGTCTGGCCTGAGGAGTTAAAGGTCACACAGTAAACTGGGGATGAATTTTGGCCTTGAGTTTGGTTTGGTTTGTTGTTATATGGACAAATCAGGTAAACAGAAAACAGGTTGTATATGTCGGAAATACACAATCAACGCACTGAGACTGCAGAGTGGGAGTTCAACATGGCTCTATGCTGGGACCAGTCATATTCATTCTTTCTATTATCACCATCTTGTTTTTACAGTTTTAAATGTGTTTGATCATCAGTCATGAAATGACTCTTCAAAGAAAAGACAATAAAAGCCATATCACATTCTTTAATGATCACAAATGTAACTTTTTCTTCATGGACTGACTTTTGATTTTTGATCTTTGGCTGGGTGACTTTTCTAAAGCCACTGAAGACTTGACAAGTTCTTCAAAGGTACTAAAAGACCCGTCTCATATTTCCCAAACATCTTAATTAAGAAATTTTGGAAAATATTCTGTGAACTGATGAGAAAAAAGAGGAACTGTTTGAAACATGTTCATCCTGTTACATCATGTGTAAAATTGACAAAGCACTTCAGTGAAACAACAGCATGCCTTCAGTGAAACATGGTGGTGGCAGTGTAATGACATGGGTCTGATTTGCTTGCCCAGATCTTGCACAACTTGATGTATTTGATGGAAACATGAATTCTGCTCTCCAGCCTAAAATAATGACACACAATATGTGACCATCAGATGCAGACTTTGAACTAACTCGGGGCCTTTTGATCACCTGTATTACGGTGATTAAAAGCAAACTGTCAAGTCAGATTTGTAATTGTGATAAAACCCAATTACAAAATGCAAAGGACGTACAAACTTACAAAGTTTGAAGGTGAATAACATTTTTGATAAGGCCAGGTTTGTTTTGACTTCTTTCATAGATAATCTTCAGGCTATCTTTATCTAATATTTAAAGTTGTTTAATGATCATATTTAAGCATGACGATAAATGCTAAAAATTTAAGAAAATTGCAACATTTTTGATTTGACTATGCTCAGTTTTTCTGAATGTTGTGTATAATGTTTCATAATGTATAAATGCCATGCATTTTTTTTGTTAATTTTAATTGCAATTAGGAAAATTTGAGATCTAAGATTGATGCTGATAAAAGATTAGTGTAATATAAATTTAGCTGCCTTAGAACTGTTACCAGAGGACGTTTCACTGTTGTATCACTCCCTAGCAGTGTTGAAATATTGACTCCTTAACTGCCTCAGTGACATGTCTATCCATGCAGTTTGTCATTACATACTTGCCAATATGCGCACATTGAGCAATGTGTATAGAAAATTCATATTTGTTCTTTTTTAAGTTGTAGCTGTATAGAAAATGCACCCTGGGTATTTGCTTTAAGTGTGGATCTGTTTTTACGGAGAGCCTTGGTTGGTAGTTGCAATTACATAAAGTGTGATGTATTTTTTTTTTTTTTTTGCCAGGAGGGACAGCTTCAGTGGAACAAGTTGAGTGAAAATGTTAGACGTTGGAATAATTTGTTTGAAAATATGTCAATCAATTGTGATCTTAATAAAATCAAATATTTGACATCCTGTTTCAAAAACTCAGATTCCAAGCATTGCCATTGGAGTGAAGCCCCATGTTATTATCATTTTGGCAGTGCTGCAGGCATCACTCCCTCACAATCCCACCAGGATCTTGGTACTTGTCATTCTAAAAAACATAAACCACAATGACTTCTGTTCCCTTCAAGATACTCAAATCCCTTTCATCAGGCCCGTGTAGAGGGGGCCTAGGGGTACTTGAGCATCTGCCCCTTTTGCTCCTTGCCCCCAAGTGCCCTATTGGTCACATTGTTTTATTTTTATTTTTTGGTTTTATTATTTTCTAAGCCCTCTTCTGACACATAATAACATGTACTAAAATTAGTTTTTTTTTTTTTTTTGTAGAACATAATAAGCCACCCCCCCCTCCCCTCACCTTGTTACCTTTGACCTTTTGCCCGTGACACATGACCCAGTTGCCTCTCGTGCATTGAGATAAGGCGGCTAACTGGAGCTCAACGTAGCGAACATTCCAGATTACAGATCAGTTTTTGGTGAATTAAAACGTTTTTGGTGAATAAAGTGGAGTAGACTTGCTACTTGTCAGATGACGGAAAACGTTGAAGTATCGTTTCTGCTTCAGCACGGAGTCGCGGTTTAAGCAGAGAGGTAATGAAATACAACAGACACTGACAGGCCTCTGCGTCTGGCTTACTCTGAAGAACTACTGAGGGGAGGAGACAGCCAGGTGAGGAAAAACTGTTCTTATCTATCGATCCAGTATTTTTATGACAGACATTAATTAGGCTGTTGTTGTTGTGCTATTAGCTAGCTGCTAGCTAACGACTTTGCTAGCAAAGCTAGATAACTAAAAAGCTTCTTCTCTGTATCATTAATGATATCAGTCATTCTTCAGTATCGCTTATGCAATAGGGGAACATCGCCCGTCCAAAACCGATCATCTCCATAATGGATATATGTCCGATCTTCTAATTTCCTCTGCTACATAATGTACATTGCATTTATTCTGGCGTTAGGTAAATGTATCTTGAAGGAGAATCACACTTAAATAAAAGTCCAACAAGGATATTCCTTTAGAATTAAAAATAACTCACTCTGAACTACCATGATAGATATAATGTATGTAATAAACGTGTGTCATTAATGAAGGGGAAAAAACTAAATCCAGACTTTAAGTAAGTTTAGGGTCTGGTTTGCAGGGTATGAATTTTTTTTTTTTTTTTTTT